>NW_024884966.1:1444472-1447095 GCF_019232065.1 Centrocercus urophasianus
CCCAACAGCCAGCAGGGTGGGTCCTCGTGGCCTTCAGAAAGAACTCTCAGGGTCAACAGAGAGCCAAATCCCGATGGCTGCAGCCAACAAAAGGCTACCACACATCACAAAGGAAATAGGATTGGGTGCACAAGGCCCATTTCTCTGCTGCCTGGGCACTGCAGAGCGGTCAGAGCAGTACCAGCAGATGCAGTTTGCACGGCCAACCTTACCAACTGGTCTGTGAGTCCCACGCAGACTCCCTCCCCGTAGTGTGTAAATATTAATACTTAAAATTCAAATGTGACACTTAGCCAACATTATTTCACAAAATTATAATCAAACCCAGCGCTGTTTATTACACACTTCCTTCCCTGCGTGTGATTTATATCTAACTTCTTTCTTTTTTAAATTAAAACAGTGCTATATCCAGAGTACTTTTTAACTGGAGAGCTCTGCGAGAGAATTATGACACACTTAACGCACCACTCAAAACATTATCATCAACATATTATTTATTGCCAATAAAACTTCAAAAACTGTTGTCTGTGAGCCATTTTACTTTCAAGTTTCTGCCTAGCTGAGATTCCTATAGCCCAAATCTGTCTTTTTTTCAGTTTTTTTAGAGATAATTCCCATTCTGCTGTATCACATGAAGTGTTTCATTGCAGCTTCTTTGGTCTGAAAACATCGGGCAGCTGCAGGAAAGCTGCACTGACAAACGAGATACAATTTTAAAACCTGTCTGATGGGTTCCAACCATCATTTTGCTAAGCAGAAAGTCTTCTTAGTACCTGTTGTTGAATGGCACTTTTGCTTCGTGTTCACACCTTCTGCCTTGATTGCACACAGCGTGGCCCTTTCAGCCTCCAGCAGGAAATAAGGGCATCCATACACGGCATGTTTTAAGAAGAGCATCTTGCATGCTGTGTGTGAAAGCTCAGAGCTGAAGGGACAACTCAGCACATCAACAAACCTACCGCATCCTACTGCCTGCCTGCAGCCCCACGCACAACCCAAATATCAGGATGTATGAGCACAAACACTTTGGGATGTGCTCTCACTCTCTGTAAACCCTTTTATCACACGTATTGGAGTAACATCCTAAATACTATCTAGCTGAGCTCTCTGCCTTCCTGCTGTGAGCTGGGACTGCCTGCTTTGCGTGGCTGCAAGGCAGGGGCACACTCAGGCTTTTCAAACGGAAGCAGAAATACAGAGGCAATAACACGAAGCCCTCGCATTGCTTCTATAGGAAGTAACTACAACACCGAGCTCATCTACAAGAGAACGAATTACAACTGCGATCCTGGGAGACTCCTCCTCACCCCAGGAACCAGAGCTGAGCTCTGACCTGAGTTTCATGCACTGGAGGCACCTCATAACCTGGTGGCACCCCATAGGCCCAGTGGCAGAAGACACCTCACTTTCTGCTATCTCCACCCAAGCACGAGGCAGGCCCCACGCAGGGTAACTGCAGCCCCAGATCCATCAGGTCTCTCCCCCTCTGCCTGCATCCCTGCTCCCTCCGACAGCAAAGTGCCACCCGCACATCGCCTTTATGGCCAGGCACACCCAAATCAGCTCTTTTAGCCGTTTTTACCCATTTTTGCCCTGACAAAACAGAGACACGCAGGAAACGCAACCTAAGGGGACACTGTGGCAGCATTGGGACGTAGGGCTGCTCCCAGCTCTGCCCGTGAGCCACTGCAGGCAGGTGCTGCCGGCCTTCCCCAGCCAAAGACGTGGCTGGGGGCTCTGTGCGGCCGTGCGATGCTGCGGGGAGGACGGAGGGCTGCAGAACACAGCACACACATGGTGCTGCTATTGCAGTTTTTAAGAAATGTTTTCCTCTCATCAGCACGCCACGGGGATGGAGACAGAAAATGAGAAGCGGCGCTCGCGGTGTGGTTCTGTGCCCCCCCCCTCAGCCCCCCTGCAGAGGCTTCCTCACCCCTGGGCCAGGAAAAGTGAGTGGAACCCCCACCAGGATCCCAACCCCTGCTGCAAACCCCTGTGTGCCCCCTCCAACTCCAGGAGCCAGGACACGAGGCTGGGATTCTGGGGCTGCCCGTAAGGGAAGGTTTGGAGGGGGCACCCATTCTGCACCCCTGTACTGAGCAATTGGGGATGGGTGAATCTTGTTATAAGAGAACTTTTTTTTAAAATAAAAGTCACTAAGATGCTCAGGGGGGTGCTGTGGGGGTGGCACAGGGATGGGGGGAACCCAGAGGGGGCTATGCATTAGGGGAGTGGAAATAACAAGATTGATCCCGGAGGTTGGGAGGGTTTGGGGCACAGCACACACCGTGGCACAGTGAGGTGGGGGGGCACAGCATGCTCTGCAGGATGGGGGGGGCACGAGAGGGTCTGCAAATGTTTTGTGGGGCAGAGTGGGGACAGGGGGCACTGCAAGGCAGAGAGGGCTCAGGAAATACAGTGGGATGCGGGGGCATGGCAGACAGAAGGACGGGGGTATGCGAGGCACCGCCAGACTGGGGTGGGGGGCACAGTTGGCACTGAGCACAGAGGGGGGCACAGAAGACCCTACAGAGCCTTGGGACACAAGTAAAGATGAGGCGCAGTCACAGGAGCTGTTGGAGGATGGGGGGGCACAGAAATCAGTATAGGACAGAGAGGGCAC
>NW_024884966.1:1489300-1545631 GCF_019232065.1 Centrocercus urophasianus
GTGGGCCTTTGCAACCCAGGCCATGCTGTGGTTCTCTTTTTCTGTGGAGTGCCCTATTGCTGCTTAAGAAGGGGCAGAAGGAGATGGAAGACTTCAGTTAACACATGGAACCCCTGAGCACATCTCTACATAGAGGAAATACATTTCTGAGTCTCTTTACAGACCGATGAAGGAACTTTCCCATAACTAATTACAAAATAATATTTATACTCAGATGGCAAAATAAATACACGAAGGATGTTTTTATGGGGAAACACTAGAGCGATTAATCTGGACAGCAGTTTTTACCATAAACAGAATTAACTGAGGTATAGCATTTATCCATGGTATGTGTGTCTCATGTTTCTGCTCTACTGGTGCTATACCTCTCTCTTGAAAGTTCAAAGTTAATGTGGATTTTGTACATAATTTGTAAAACTTGTTCTTAGAAATGCATGAAGAATTCCTCTAAGGAAGGTTACAGTGCATGCATTCCTGTTCTGAGTTGGGTACGACTTCTGGGCTGCATCCTGTTTGGATTTTTTTTTGTATTGATGTGTTTTGAGGTACATCATTCCAAATTAGGTTCCTGACACGCCGTGCTCTCACATTTTGACAGGTTGCTTTAATGTGTCATCTGATAGCTAAGTAAAAGATTGATGATGGAAGTCAGCTGTCCTACTTAAGTGAAAACCTGTGTCTGTTTTAAGTGAACATTAGAGCAAGCCTCCTCAGGTGTTTTAATTGTGGTACCTTACTTGTAGCAGACTGAATCTTAAAACACAGTTTAAGTGCGGTTGTGACCGTAACTGTTGTGTATCTGTAGCTGCTGAAGCTCTGCATTACAGCTGCATAACTTGTCTTCTCAATGAATTTGTTCTAGGCATGTCTCCCATGTTGGCACAGATTGTACGTGTCAGTGTGCAGCGTTGGTGTAAGGCATCATTCACCCACACAGAGCTTCACCTTTTTTTGTGGCTGGGACCTGTGATAACCCAATAAATAGTGGTAGCTGGAGTGACTTCCACTCTTGAAGAGTTTATAGCATTTGATAAATAAATAGCATCACAATTTTTAGAAAAATAACTATATTTATAAAAGCCTTTATCATAATCTTAATTTCCATCTCACCACTCCCTCTGCTTACTCTTCCACTTGACCCAGTTACATATATAATTAATGTATATAACATAGAATCATGGAATCATAGAATCCTTAGAGTTGGAAGGGATCTCTAAAGGCCATCCAGTGCAACTGCCCTGCACTGCACAGAGGCACCACAGCTACATCAGGTTGCCCAGAGCCTGATCCAGCCTTGCCTCAACAGTCTGCAGGGATGGGGCATGAGCCACAGCATTAGGTCACCTGTTCCATTGAAAATATACTGCATATTAAATCTTTTGAGGTTTTTTTTTTTTTTTTTTGGTATTATTTAGCCTGTTTTGAGAAATAACTGAATGCTGTTTCTTTTAGCTTGGCTATAGAGATGGTAAATAATAATTTAGCAGTTGTGATATAATTGGACAGCAGAAATGTCAGTAAGACTAATGGCTAAGTGGGAGGGGGGTGGGGGAAAGTCATGAACAAAAATAGTCCAACAGTATGTGCTAGGTTAATTCTATGGAACTGTATTGGCAATTTCTTAATACGTTAGTAACCATGTGCTTCCTTAGCTTTAATGTTATCTACTGCCTAAAATGGGTACTTGGTGCATAAGCCATTTTTTTTCTAGCAGAAAGTGCTGAGCAAACAACTCATTTACTCTCCTGCTTTGGTGGTGGTGACTTTTTGTTTTGCTGGAGTTTTTTGAGCAGAAAGCTGTAAGCACTTTATGCTGCTAAAAAGCAGCAGCTTCTGACCTAATGTACCCTGCTCTGAATGATAATGTTTCTTTGTTACTTATTTTTAGCTCAGATTGTTTTTCTCCCCTTTCCCCTAACATGATTTGTACAACCTTTAGAAAATTGAGTAGTTGTGGTTTTGAATCATCCTCCATTTCTAGACTCAATGAGTATTTCTGAAGAAGCACTGGCTTGCTTCTGTGTGGGTCTTTCTTGCTTAAAAAGGCAACAGCCATGACACAGTCTTACCCTTGAAAAAAGATGGAACGCTATAGAATCTTAGTGGAATGTATTGTGACCCTGAAAGGACAGTGTGTTTAATGCTCGTTTCATTTTGAACCAGTGTTGCATTGCTGGCAGATGTCTTGTTGTTCTCTTCTCTATGATTCAGATCATTTGGATAACATGTCTTGAAGGAGTGTGTTTCGGTCCTGACATGAAGCATGACTATCCATGTTGAAGCTATAGTGATACTTCACAATGAATCTGTCTGTATTTGTCTCCTTGTTTGTGTCTTAAGCCTTCAGTGCAAGCCTGGATGCTTCTGTTTGTGCTTTTGGTGCAGTCCAGCAGGATAGCACAGACATCTGGTATGTACACACTGATAGCAAGCTCTCCCAGGAATAAACTTGAATTTGACAAAGTGTAACTTAATCTGCCTTTTTACAACAGTGACAGAATACAAATAGAGAATTTCATGGTAAACTGTTTTTGTTTCTTATTAAACAAGTTGGGAACTTGCATTAGAAAAAGTTTCTGTCATTCCACAAGTGACATGAGAAAGCTCTCCCCTCAACCAACCTTATACTTCCTTATTTTGATGCTTTTCATTCAAAAGAAATTGCGAACCTGAGGAGTAGGTCTGTGCTCAAGGAGGGAAGGTTTAGTTTGGATGTCAGGGGAAGTTGTGTGCTGTGAGAGTGGTGAGGTGCTGGAACAGCTGCCCAGAGAGGCTGTGATGCCCCGTCCATCCCTGGAGGTGTTCAAGGCCAGGTTGGATGGGGCCCTGGAATATGTTACTCTTAAACCCAAAAGGTACTTCGTAGTGCCACTGTAGCACTGAAATTTTAGAAATTATTTTTTAAATATGTCTGAGCAAACGTGCAGATTGATAAAATATCTATAAAAGATGGAAAATAACTTTGTTTCTCTTCTTAGGAAGTGCAGCATTGTTTTAATAAAATAAATAGATTGCTGCTTTGTATGTGTGTATACCAGCCTAACAGTTTTTTGTGCGTAAGCATAAAAAAGCATTGAAATGGCAGTGTGCAGAAGGACACTGATCTGTGAGAATTCTTCTCCTTAACATTCTCCTGAAAGATCTTCCTGCAGGTTAGTGTTTTGTTCTCTCCTGCTAACCTAGGCATAACTTGTTGGCAGATCCACGGCAGGCAGGTCTCTTTGCCACAATTTCCTTACGTCCAATAATGTCACAAGATGCTGTGGGCTGTCCTAACAGTTATTTGGCAGCTTTCATTGCTATTTCTTCATTTGCAGCCTCAGTATTAAGAATTTCACTGTGCTATACTTGGAAGTATATTAAAAAATAAATAAAAGGGAATATACGTATATGGGAATGGTTTAAAGTGAGACAGGGGAGGTTTGGGTTGGATATGAGGAGGAAGTTTTTCCCCCAGAGGGTGGTGAGGCACTGGCACAGGTTGCCCAAGGAGGCTGTGGATGCCCCATCCCTGCAGGCATTCAAGGCCAGGCTGGATGTGGCTCTGGGCAGCCTGGGCTGCTGGTTGGCGACCTGCACACAGCAGGGGTTGGGACTGGAGGAGCGCTGTGGGCCTTTGCAACTCAGGCCATGCTGGGATTCTATGTATTTAAATGTATACATTTTTATATGTTTGTATGAAGACTTTAGAGAGGAAAAACACATCTGTGAGTAGTGTGTTGCTGTTACTAGAGGTGGAATAAGCTTTGAATTGTCACCTTTGTGAACCGCAGGGCTGGATGTGACTTTGTTATGCAAGCTCTGAGATAAGTGGAAACCTTTTTCACTTTCTTACCTAGTAAGAGGAAATGCAGACTCTTTAAAGAGAGTTTTCCTTTTGTTTAATGCAGAAAAATGTTACGTGTGTTAGACTTCCCAAGTTCAGCTCATGTCTTAGCAGTTCCAGTTTCGCTTTTTATAGCAGAGAGACCAGTTGTGGAAATCAGAATTCATTCAAATCTGAAACATGTAATGCAAATTGTGTAATTAAATCTGTGTATGCAAATTAACTGAAAAAGCTGCAGCTATACAAATACTCATTGTTCTAGGTGCTTCTAGGTGTTTATGCTTACTGAACTGAAATGGAGAGTAAGTAACCCTGTGTAGGGGATACTGAAAAATCAGGTAAACTCAATCAGCTTTAATGCATGTTACATAACTGGGCTAGATACTTATCTGGTGCCTTGCAAGCAAAAGTCTCTAGCTTGTTGGCAAGCTTCCTTATTCTGTTTCTCTATTAAATGCCAGTCTTATACCTTCAAGAATGAGACTTTCTTTGGAAAGATGTGTCTTAAAACAAGGCCTGCCTGTGAGTTTGCACTGGCCGGGCCTTGCACTGTGCATGCCCAGCGAGGGCCCTTCGTGCACCACAGGAGTTACATGCCCAGTGTTGGGCCCTTTGATGGTTCAGGTGACTGAACAGATGTGTGATCAATTCATGGAAAGAGATGAAATGCTGTAGTATTTTTTTCTAATGAATTACAGAATTGTTTTTGAAAAAGAGTGTTGGAATAATCGAAGTATATTTCTAGAACTGATTCAACTGGGGTTATTTATCTTTGAGTTCTTAAGACAGATAAAAACTGAAAGCCCAAACCACCAGCTGTTTTTTTGTTTAGATTAATCCTGAAAAAATGACTGGAAGTTCTAAAATTGCTTATTCAAACGTGTATTTAAGAACTTCATACTGAGCTTTTAATTTCTTAAATGATTTCCCTATATGTCAACATAGCGTTCAAAGGAAGGATATTATTTGATTTATTGCTACAATCTTTTTGAAACAGGGAATTCACAGCACTATTTTATCAATTGAAAATTGGGACCTCAGGCAGAAACTTGGAAGCCATTTACAGTTTTAGCCAATACTCTTAACTTCTCCCTAGCAATTCAAATAAAGCTTTCCCTGCTCTGATTGATATAGCAAATGCAGTGAGATGTATTTGATACCTCCAGGGATTCTGATTATAATTTATGCATTGTCAGTGCTACTTCCTCCATTCGCGTGAAGATATTTGACTGAATATAAATAAAACAGGGCTTCAGTTGGGATTTGTTGTTGTATCATTCTCTGCTACATGTTAGTTTGCCATGCATTTTTTCCATGTCTGCCTCTGGTTTGCATCCACTGTTGCTGACGAGAGCTGGTAGGTAATGGCACCAGCAATTCACTGTGTGCTCATCTGGAAAGCCAGCATCTCCTCCAGCTGATGATAGCTATCAGTGCTGGGGCTGTGGTGGTAGGTTTTCAGTTGAAATGTGGGATGGTGAAAGCGTGAAGGACAATTGCTGTGTTAAGTGAGCAGTAGTGTCCCTGTGTTTGTTTTGTGGTGGGTGGAGGACTCGTCTGTCTTGTAGGCAAAAGGGAAGATATTGGGAATATTTTGGTGCTGATCATAAATGCATAACTGTCCCTTATGCCAAAGCAGCCTGCCTTCTGCAGTCAAAGCTGGAGACAAAGTTCTTTACTGCAGGGCAGGGAGGTTTAAACTTGCTGAGGGAAAAAAATAACGTTTTTTGTCTGAAGGAAAGAGTGTTAAAATGCTGCAGCTGAGTTTTTCCACATAATACAGTGATTACGATTTAAAATTGATTACCGAGGCCTTTTTGATATTAATTGCTTATGGTTCATGCAGTGGCATTTGTTAAGCAGTCTTTAGTTTTCTGCCAAATGGAGAAGCCAAGTAGTTTTATTTTTTTTCAAAGAAGTGATGATGAATGACTTAATGCAGCCTTCCCTTTCACCTTGCTTGCAGCCCTTCCCGTGGTGGGGGGTGAAACTGGATGATCTTGGAGGGCCTTTTCAACCCAGGCCATTTTGTGATTCCTGTCAGTGTTTCCTTTCTCATCTACTGAAACCACTGGTAGAGAGTTCTGTATAACCTTCGTCTTTGCACCTTAACCTTGGGGCTTTGTGTAATCAATGTTGAGTTAAGAATTAGTTGCTTCTTCCAATTTTTGGTCAGGACATCTACCTTTAACTATTGAGCTTAATTGGAAGTCAAAGCCTGGTGGACTTTAAGACAATTTGAGTTGTCCATGTCAGAGCTGTAGGGTTAGAAAGCTTTCAGCAATCTGTCCTACTTTGTGAAAAAGTAACGAGAGAACCCGTTACCAAAAAGGCAAGTTTTATTTTGGTTTGTTTTTCCAGGAAGGTTTTCAAATGCACCTGAACCAAAACACAACCCCCCCCATGGCAAAGCCTGTTAGCTGAGCAAGTCCTCCAGCCACTCATGCCATCGGACTGTAAACAAGGCAACTGCAAACATGATTTAACGAGGTAGTTAAGCTGACACCTTCACTGGTGTTTGTTACTGAAGCACTACAAAGCAACCTGTAACTACACATTAAAAATGAGTCATGCATCACTTCTCCAAATCCATAATAGGATAGGAGTACATTTTTTACTTGTCATGAGCAGAGTTATTGAGCAGATTATCCGGACGATTTGGAAGTTTGAGCAGGATGTTTGTATTGACTTTGCTGGCTGGCACAAATAGGTGTGTGTGAGTGTGTGTGTGTGTGTGTGTGTGTGTGTGTGTGCTGAAGCCTTCCACTGGGTAAGGCCTATTTATAAATGCAATCTTTCACTGCAGTGTAAAGGTCTCAGGACTAGAGATATTTTTCTTTTGTATCGTATTTGATTTTGGGCATGCAAACACGTTTCCCATAGATCAGTGAGGATGTGAACATATACTTGTACACCCTATCGTGCTTTTGTGTGTGCTTGGAATGAACAGAAAGCTGTTCGTTCCCCCTTCAGTCAGGTGTAATAACTAACTGCAGAATGAATGTGTGCATCTGAGCACGTCCTTCAGAGTAGCTGAGTCACTGCAAAGTTTCCATCCTACCTTTTCCCTTGGAAAATCCCCTGTGTAGCAAAGCCTTTCCCTTTATCAGTGAATATGTTCTATTAATCATTGAATACAAGATGCACAGGACTGGGAGGGAGTTGAAGGTACCAACTTCCAGCTATGGGTCCTTGCTGTAGGGCACTGAACTGTCTCACCTGTTACAAACTGTAGAGAAGGAGACTGTGGGACAATTTCCACAGAACTTTTTCCATTCTTTCAGTTCCTCCTCTGTTTATCTAATGAAGTAATGGCTGTGCTATCTGACTTCTGTTGTGCGGGATGGTAGAAAGAGTAGCACTCTTAGCACTGAGTGCTGTGGCCCAGGTAAGGATAGATTGGATATGAAGGACACTTTTGATCTACTTCCCTATGGTTTAAAAAATAAGTAACCTGGGACAAAGGCAGGCTTTAGGAGCTGTATAGACAAATTTCCATACCTAAAAGACCCAGAAATCCAATCTGACAAGTCCTGTTGAGGTCTAAATGTTGCCAGCTAGTTAAGGCAGCCATGGAATACTAAATTAACAGTGGTTTGAAGGGTAAACTTCCTTTGCTTCTGACTTATTTGTCTTTCCCCACAAGACCAAGGAAGAGTTGATCATCACTTGCTTTGTCATGACTAACACTGATTTTGTAACCTTTTCACTCCTTATTTTCCATAGGGTAAAAAGTTTTCTACTGTGTGCTGAGCTTCTGTGTATCTCATGGATGGCATCTCCTACATGTGTGGATGTCAGGCCTGGTGGCAGTAAGAATGAGCAGAATGCCCTTGTGTTTAGTTTGTGAGCTTTTTTAATTTACAGGTTGTTTTTCTGTTTCCATTCTGGAGAAGTTTGTTTATTTAAACAATTGATTTGTTAAGTCTACATTTTTTACACTTGCCTGTTTAATTGTATACTGTTTGTTTCAGGCTTTCTCTAACTGACCTTGTTCTCCTCACATACTTGAGAACCTTCCAGCTTGATCTCAAATAAATTGCAGTAAATATTGTCCTTGTTCTCACATCTAGGCTGGCTATATTAAGCGAGACAAAACCAGGCACAGCGTCTCCCTGTGGGACTCTTAAAATATCTTCTATTTTGTCATCAATATCAGCTGCAGCGTGCAACACTTATCCTGTACTGAGTTAGAAAATTCCCTTGCATAATAGGTAGGCAGCAGCAATACTTGTTTTTCTTTTCAATGAAAAGTATAGGTTAGGAGGGCCAGATGCAGGACTGTACTTTGTATTTGGTGTGAACTGTGCTTTCAGGAACCTGCCTGAGAGGGAAGAATAACCATGTTTTGTTATGAGGGTCCTGTGTGGTGCTACTGACACAACCAAACCAGTCAGTGAGGTTTTGGAAATCCTAAATGCTTTGAATTTTTGAAAAAATATTTAATTGCAGCCAAAACCAGTTTTCTGGTTGAAAGTACCTTCAGGATGCAATCCAAAATAGGGATCAGCTATGTTTGGTGAGGGCACAATTGTTAACATGGCTATTTTCAAGTTTCAAATATGCTTACACAAAGAAAATGGAAGTATTTTGCTGACAATATTTGCTAAGCATTTTTCCAGCAAGAACCAAAATTACCAAGTGCTGAAGATGAGTCATCAGTATGCCTTTAAAATTTGTTATTTTGGAAGGAGAAACTTCTCAAATATACATCAAAAGAACTTAGCCTCGAAGCAGACAGCTTTACTTTGGGATGAAACACAGAGATGCTTAGTGAGGCTGAGCTGCTGAGGCTTGATAACCATGGAGGTGTTCAAGGCCAGGTTGGATGGGGCCCTGGGCAGCCTGGGCTGCTGTGAAATGGGGAGGTTGGTGGCCCTGCATGGCACAGGGGGGTTGGAGCTTCGTGATCCTTGAGGTCCCTTCCAACCCTGGCCGTTCTGTGATGCTGTATAAATGAGTTCTGCTGTTTTTATATTGTCCAACAGAAGTCATCCCTATGGGCAAGCACTTTTGTTATGGTAGGCACTGTGCAAATGCATACGTATCTGTAATTTATACATTCTTACTAAATACCAATTGCTTGTTGTGGTGCCTAGGGCTGCCAGTTGGCTTTGATTCTGAAGTGGGACCAGAACCTCTAGAAAGGAAATTGGGTAATCACTGGTGGAAAAAGCCTTGAAAAGCCTTGAGGCAGGTGATCGCCATCTTTTCTGATGATTTAGAAAGAAGAATATGCCTTATGAACATGATACGTTCGTTTGCAATCTGCTCATTGTCAGTTTTGTGCCTGTGACCTCAGGAAAAAGGAAATAAAAGAAGAAATGACAGGGTAGTATGGAAGCGTGCAGGTACTTAGAAACACTTCTGTAAGGGGATATGGATGGCTGGGGACTGGCATTTGAAAATGAAAGCAGAACTAATACAAGACCTAAGGAAGAGACAGTGGGAAGTAGGAAGGGTGGGTGGTACGTTCTTAGGAGGCAGGTTTGCCAAAGTCAAACTCTGTGAAATGGCAATCTTATGGTATTTCCACCTTTTGAAAGCGGAGAGACTTGTTAAACCAAAAAAACCAATCCGTAGGGAAATGTGGAAAAGTTATTAGAGTTGCCATGAAAACAAGCTGCATTATTCAAATTACCCATTGCCAAAATGTGTACTTTGCCTGACCCGTAATGCTCCCATTGCTCTAAGTGATGTGTGCCACCAAGAAGTGGTATTTCTGGCGTTCCTCTCCAGGTTGTGCAATGGCAGTCCCATGACAGATAGCTGTTCCTATTCTGTACGATTCTCCTTTTTGAATCCCTATAAAGCAGCCTCACAAAACATGTTCCCAGAGCCCATTGTCTCCTCACTTTGTGTTTCCTTATTCAAAACACTGAAATGAAATGCGAGGGCTCCAGAAGTATCACAATTGCTCCTCTAATGGGATACAGACTCGAGTGGTCAACTAAGTTGTATTTCTCTGTGCATGTATGTGTGTGCATATGTGTGTGTATGTAAGTGAATATAAAACTCCTTTAGAAGCTGAAAATCTGGAGGCAACCTGTCTATG
This sequence comes from Centrocercus urophasianus, assembly GCF_019232065.1. Lineage (NCBI taxonomy): Eukaryota > Metazoa > Chordata > Aves > Galliformes > Phasianidae > Centrocercus > Centrocercus urophasianus. The sequence goes on from NW_024884966.1 coordinate 1,499,182, forward strand.
CAGGTTTGCCACAGAAAAGCTCACTCAGAGCTGCCAAGGAGGCCGGCGCTCTGGAAGCTGGAAGCGCACACGTTCTGTTCCATTAGAACAGAGCAGAAGGTTCCCTACGTGAGCCCTTGGAAGGGCTGTGATCTCCCCTGCTTGGACACTTGTTAGCAGTCAGGACAGGAACGCGTTTACAGGTTAGAGGCTTGAAGTTAGTTTTCCATCATCTGACGTTCCTTGCGCTCTAGCACAGAGCAGCTTTTCTGTAGCATCAAAAGATGTTATTGTTTGCCAGGATAACTATGCTAATAAATCCTCTTGTACAAACGCATCTATTATGTTACAAAAAACGTCTGCTACTCCAAGCAGTTTTATTGGTATAACGGCACTTAAATGAGGCCTTTTTCCATCATCGCTGTCTGTAAGACAAACTTGCATTTCTAACATATTCCAGCATTTTCCAGCAGTAGGTCCTTTCTTAAGGTGCACTGTAATAGAAAGTGACAACAGAAGTTCTGTTCTGTAACTGTAAAACCCGGGGAGATGCAGCCCGTGTTCATTGCCAAGGCTTCTGAACGCAGGGAAAAATCCTTTGCTTCACGTACGATCTATCGATTGTTTGCGTTTCCCTCTTTCCATTCCCTTTTACTGTACAAGTATTAAGGTTGAAATCAAGTGTATATGTTGTGACGTTCAGTGATCTTATTTGAAATTACTAATTGATACAGTCCTTGAGCTGCAAGGGATCTCTGCAGTGCACAGCAAACTGAGTGTAGATAAATGCAGGCGCTCGTCTGGCCGGGTCCTGTGTGTGTGGCATGAATGGAGGTGGACTGAGGTGTCCCTAGAAAAACCCCTCCTGTGTATCACTGCAAGCTCTCATGTTGATCTGCTTCAGCAAAGTGGGAAGCTCACGTCAAAGGGATATTTGATGTGCAGATGTTCTGTGTTTGGGTAAAGATTTCTCTTCAGAAAATTTCTTAGGAAAGGTGGAAGGAAAAAACGAAATTGATGCTTTTTTTTTTTTATGAGAACTTGGATTTTTTTTTTTTTTCAGTAAATCAGAGTATGAGAGATGTATGGTTTTTGATATGTCTTATGTATTCTGATTACAATTCATTGCTCTGATGTAACTTTACTGTGTTACATGGACTGATAGCTCCTTATTTCACAAATGAATTGCTAGAATGTTTTCCTTCCTTTGAAGGTTACTATATATTTCTGTGTAGATGAGAGGAACCTCGGTATAAGCAGATCCCAGGCATACTGTCCTCAGAAAAACCAGAAATCAGAGTTATGTTAAATAGGTGATCAGTACTGCAGTGTATTGCCGACCTAAAGCATTCTTGCTGCGATTGTCTGCTGTGAAGGACAAGACTTTTGTCCTATAATTTTATACTAGAATCAGGAACAAGAATTACTTTCCTTACCAGATTCTGCATTTACTTAAAATCAAAGAGAAGAAAAGCCCCCAGAACACCAAATAATAAAACACCCTGCTTGTCTTGAGGAGGTGTTTAACTGATATAATTGGTAGCACGAGCAGATGAGCTTTTGTTTAACTAACCTTTCAGGCATTGTTTTAAAGGCTGCTGCCACTGCTCAGCAGCTTACCCAGGACGAGTAACTCGGCACAGTTTACTTTCTGAAAAGCAAGTGACCCCCGATAACCATTTGTAACATTGAAAAGAACAACCAACACCCAAATACGCTGTTTCTTAAAACCTGTGCTTCGAAATAATGGAATGTGAATCGTGGCATCAAGAAGCACAGGCTTGAAATGCACACGAAAGAGATTTCTGATGAAGAGGTGAATTTAAGAAGTTCTTTAAGAATTCTGGAGAGATACACAAACCACCTTCTGTGAGCTCTGCGAACATAACTGCATGCTGCTCAGTTTATTCAAAAAAGGACTGTAAATCCTGGAAGTTTTAACTTGATATGTTTGCAGGTAACATGATTGATGTGTAATTCTAGAATGAAAGGAGTATTTAGAATCTTGGCTATCAGTTCAGCAGTTCTTATTTCTTAAACAAAGACAGGTCAGATCTTAGGCTTGTCCTTAAGCGCTGCAGTTTGACTTTATCCTAGGAACACAAACACATACAAACTCACAGAGCAGTCTCCTACTGACCGCCTATCGATCACCGAATCAGAAAAAGCACCCAAGTGGAGGGGGGCTGCGCTGTCTGTCATAAGAGTTTTTTTCATAACTTCTCAGAGGTATATCATATTATAAATGCATTCGAAATGTTTTGCTCTGAGGATATGTAGCATTCCTATAAAGGTTAAATCAATAAAAATGATTTGGCCACATTCCTAAGCATGGCTAGAACAGGTAGCCCGTTGTTTAAGGTACCCTTGAATTTCTGGATCAGATTATTATGGTGCAGCAAAAAGCTTTACTAAAGGCTTCTTACTGTCTGCAGACGTTCTGTGTTTCTAGCTGAAGATATCATCAGCCTAAAAAAAAAAAAAACTTCAGATTTTCTGAGCTACTGGGAAAAAAAAAAAAGTGTTTTTTATGTATTTAGGTTTCAAATGTTGTGCTGTGTGTGCTCTGAGTTTTTAAGGAATTTTTGCAACAAGAAGGGTGAAGACACATCAGTAATTGATAACAACCAGGTACGTAAAGGAGGGAAAAAGAAGTCTTTAAAATCAGTGATGAGAATTGTAAAATTAATGCCCTTCTCGGTATCTTTATAAGCTTGCTTAGAGTATTATTTTATGCATATCTGATCCAACAGGGTAACTGTAATGCTGTCTGTATTTACTGTATCTAGTCAGTTCTGCAGGCGAGGAAGGAGAACTTGAAATCCGATGGCAAAAAACTTCAAGCAGCTGTTGGTTTAAATTCTCCTAATTTTTTGCATAGCTGATACAATGTAGTACCTGTTAAATAGTGTTTATTTCTGTAGCAGGTTTGTTTTGTAGCTTCAGTGCATTTTAAAACCTTTGAGGGACACCGAGGAGCTCCTGTCTGTTCCTGCTGCAGGGCGGGTTTGTCGGGCATGGTGTGCATGTGCTACGCATCTCTGCTTCCGACACTTATACAGGTTTTATGGAGCACGAGCTTACTGTAGGAACACATCTGTAAGACCAGAGTTCGGATTCTATGGGCGTTTTAATGTATCCACTGAAGTGTATGCCCTTTAAGAATACTGGCACTGACAAGCGGTGCCTTTTCCTCTTTTCCTATGCTTGTTTTTCCCTTTGCATTTCTTTTTTTGTGCGTGTGTACGAAAGCATCTTATTTTTAAGATGCATCCTAAAATGCAAACTCCTGACGAGGGGTCGTGGCGAAGCAAAGAGCCGGCGCTGCTGGCAGCTCGGGCTGTGTGCTTCAAGATGGTTTTCAGTTGTGAAAATCTGATCAGCGAATTAACCGCACATCCGGCTCCGGACATCTTTGATCAGAATGGGAACATTCCGACTCGTGTGTGTGGATGTAAGCAGGCTGCAGAGGGTCGGTTTGACACATGTGCACTACACATGTGCCTTGACATTGGTTAGCAAATTAATATTTCTAATTGGAAGTAACAAAATGATGCTCTTCCAAGCCTTTGTTTCGTACCTAACGGCCATTGTGAGAATTGATGTTTAGATCTGGACGAGCTTACGTTGTCTTTTATTTTCAGATGTGTTAACATGCAGTTAGATGGCTCACCCGTCATCAGTGCTTTGGTTTTGATTTTAAAGCTAATATTAAAATGTTATAGCAATGAGCTTAGAATCCTAAATCACCCTGGGGTCGCGACTGGAGTGATTTCTGAGCAGGATAAAGGAGCAGTTTCAGGTTCTCTTCCTTAAATACTGTGAAATCAGAAGTTTTCCTAGCGTGTGCCTGTGCAAACAGTTTGTGTTGCCTTTCTGAAATTGTTCTTGCTGCGGCACGGAGAGGATTTATGCTCTGGAAGATGTATTTCTGCCCATGCGATGCTAAATTAATTTTTTTCTTGCTACCTAGATTGTGTTATTTTATTATCCACAAATGACTGAATTTTTCCTGAACGTTGGTTTCTTTAATTAAAAGTCAGTAGACAGAGCTCGCCCTCTGAATTCGTTGCAGTGTTTCTGTTTATGCCTTTTAATCAGGAAGGGGGAAATAAAAATATACTGAATAGCAAGAAAAAATACAGCACTTAGTTTTGAATGTACAAAGTCGCGTGTAAGAAGGGTGGGAAGGAAGCGGAGTGAATGCCCTTTATGCCAAAAATCCTTTTGGGAAAAGAGAACATTTTTACTGGTGTACACTAATGTACACCGCCTAAGTAAATAGTTACTGCTTTCTGCTCCTGTCAGCTTTAAAGAAACCAGCCATTGTTACGGCGCGGTTATTCCACAAGCAGCCGAGTCAAACTCTGATAGCACCGACTGGAAAGCTGCAGCTGATGAAGTCTCTTAATGTGGATTTATACGGCTGCTCTTTTCTTAGAGGAAACAAGCTTTGCAGATTGCGTTCGGAAATGCAGCGTTTGAGTCTGCAGCGTGTTTATAACAAAGCTGCTTCTGTGTGTGAGTATTGTACAATAGCTAATAGCAGGAGTTCACCAAACCTATTAATAAAAGCCTCACCAAGCTTGGCCGTACCTGTCCCTTCAATATTAAAAAGCAAACTTGATACATTTTTCTTTCCCCAAAGTTTTCTATTTAAAGGTACAGGGCTCTCAGCTGAACACAGCAATGCGTGTGAATGGAAGCAGTTCCAAGCGGCGTTTGCACAGTGAGGCAAATGCAGGTCCCCTACCAGGTCAGGTCGTGGCTCACCTCAATGATGGCTTTTTGAGGCACAATACAGCAAAGTAAGAATTTCTGGCACAGTCTTCAGAATTAGGCTTTATGTTGATCGTGCCTTTTCTTTTCCGTTGAATCATAAGTGCTTAATCTGTGTGAAATGACTCATGCTGGTTCTTTGCGAAGGCTGGCACTCAGAGTCAGACTAATATTGTTATACAGGAATAAAAAATAGTACAGGGAAGTAATATCAGTTCTTGGCCGAGAGACTCGATGTTTCAGGTCGGGATTCTGTAGAAATATATATGGGGCACCTTATTTGTTTTGTCAGTCCCAGCAGCTGACCTACAGATAAGAGTGCCGTGGCTAAAGCACACGCTTTGAAACTGCAAGCTGAGATGAGTTAAGAAGGGTCTCTGAAATGTCTGCAGTAACAGGTTTTTTCCTTCCTGGGACTGTAGGAATAAGAAGATAGCACCAGGCTTGCTCCCAATGCCTGCCTCTTCAGAAATACTGCCAAGCATTCTACACAGACAGCTACTGCCTACTATTCAACGTTAGCAATTCACTTAGAGCAATACAGTAGTGTTAGTAGGCATTCTTTGCAGGTATGAAAGTAAGATCCTTGCTTCAGCATCCTGCACGGCATATTAGCAAAGCAGTGATGTGAAGCATTGTAAGTGTCCTTTGGATGTTTGTATTGCTGTCAGACTCAGATGTGATCGCAACTCCAGGCTCTGTGCAACCTCAGTGTTACTCTGCAGATGTTTCACCAACAGAGGCACATCCGAACCTGACACTATTCCTGTGTTCTACGTGAAGAAATGCAGAATTTTACAACTATGAATCAGTAGGCATTAGAAGTTTGAACTGTACTCGTGTGCATGTTTGCACATACACAACTCATTACCATTTCCTACAAGAAGGAATACCCTGTTCGAATGCCACACATGGCTGTATTAAAATCCTGTGCTTTTTTAACTCTGTGTATTCTGATTAGTATTCAGAGGAATTACAGATCTCCTTAGAGATTAGTGCTACGTGGGAGGGAAGATATTTGCACATAGTTATCTGCATTGGGTGTTTCCTTACAAAACAAAACAAAACAAAAAAAGCACCATCTCTATCTTCTGCTCACCAGTGTGGTGGTTTATACTATAGGCGTGCTTGCTACTGAGATTTAGTTAATCAATTAATAAGGCTGTGCAGTGTCACCACGCTGAGCTGCTGTAGCAGACTGCTGTGCGGAGCTGCACGCCCTCGGCTCGTGGCTGTGCATGCATGTAGGTGCACACATCTTATTAGTCCTGCAGTTAATTTGGGTTGTGAGTGAGGTTGGGAGCTTTTCTGTGAACAACAGGATGGTGTAATTTGGTGCTCTGATTCAGTAAACCACAGAGTGGGTTTTGATGTTAGATATCAGACCACGAGGGCTTAGCAAGCGGTGGGATGGCATGTGTCAGGTTCAGATAAATTTGTGGGAGAATAAACGTGTGTGAGATCATCAGAATTTAACTTTCTTTCGTCAGGAAAATGAACAATAATAAATTCTGAGTCCTTGTGAGAAGTTAGTGCTGATGGTGTGCAGCATGTGAAGTGAGTGTCCACAAGAGACACGGCAGCACGGCGGGTGCGTTTCTGCCGCGGGGACTGTAGGTACAGCATGCTGAAGGTTAAAGCTACTGTTAATGCCACAGCTGCCTGAACGGTGCTCTGAAGAGAGGGACAGCAGAAGAAACTGCTCTCAGCCTTTGCTATAAAAATGAAGGTGGTTTTGTCAGAGATGAGGACGTATTCTAAAAGGAAACTATTAATGCTCTAAGTGCGATACGGAAATACTTCTCTTTTTGCAGCAGCACGTTGCTTTAAGTGAAAATCTAGCCTTCTTTTTTCGCTCTAATTTTTTAGAAATATTAATTCTAGCGTAGCAAATCACATTCAGTAAGGAATAGGTTGCGTGGGATAATTGAATGGCTCCAATCAAAATGACTTTAAGCATTTAAAGCGAGCTGCTCATAAACCTGCACCTCCTTTCCTCCCGGGGCAAAGTGGTCCATGGCACAGGGAGCTTACATACATGGGGAAGCATTCTGACAGGCAGAGTAAAATATCTGTACAGGAAGCAGATGCAGGAATAATGTTTTTTTTTTTTTTTTTTTTTTTTTTTTTTAATTGGAAATATTAAACTATCTTACGAGACTGAAACCTGAGGTTTATTTTGTCTTTGTGCTCATCTTGAAAATGCTCTCTTTGGGGTGTGCTTTTCCCTATGTGAAGTGGCAGGTCTTATATTTATTTGTAGAGGAGAGTGTTTATGTAAGGAAGCCTGCTCTTGGATTTAAGCTTTATTAACTTAAAAACAAAAACACCTGAGAGCAGAAGGTGCACCTCCTCTATCTGCTCCCCATCAGCTTTTGGAAGCTGCTTTGAAATAAGCATATAGAATAGGAATTTGTATTATTGTGTGTAATGACAGCAGAGAGGTTGTGCTGGGGATAGGAGCTCCTTGCTGGGGCTGTGTGGTAGAGGAGGTAGGTGTTAGCTGTGCTCTGTGGGTGTCTGCTGTCTCCGGATGAAAACCTGTGGTTAATTCCTAAGTCTGGCAAAATTCACAAGGAAAATCTCTTTGAAATAGCAGGCAGTTTACTAATTTATTTTTGAGTATGTTTATCAAAATAAATGTGGCATTTATTCCTTTCAGACAAATGAGCATTTTCTATTTAAGCCAGCAGCTGGATGTTTTTCTGTTGCAATTTCTTGTCTGGTCATGAGAGCCTCAGATGCTCTCGGAGCCTGAGCTAAATCCTTTCCATGCTTCAGGTTTTACCATCCGAAACTCACTATTTATCTTGAGGCCGCCTTAATTAAAATGCGATGCGCCCTAGGGCATATTAAACGTGGCAATTTATTGTACTTCTTATTAATGGAGTGTATTTAATGAGTTTTCAGAACCAAGTCCGTCTCCTGCGCCGCACGGAGTTGGTTCCTGTGAGGCGGCAGGGAAGGCACGCAGCCCTGCGGGCAGCAGCCCTGCAGCCCGGCCTGCAGCAGGTCCTCCTGCCGCCCTCTGCACTGCGGGCTCAGTAATCGAACGCTGCATTTGGGCACGGAATAACGCACAGCTCTGCTCATCTGCTCAGCCTGTTGCGCTGCTGATGCGCGGTGATGGGCGCGTGCAGCAAGGCGATGCGTCCGAAGCACAGCTCCTTGTGTGCTACGGAGTGACAGCATCTCCTGCAAGAATCGGGTACCGTTTTGTTTCCCTGCTTGCACTGAATGCACTGTTACATCTTCGCTGTTTACTTAAGACTGCGCTGAGCTGCTTGTAGGAGAGCTGTGTGCTGATAGCCCGGCTGGAAAAAGAAACCTACGAGGTCCAGTTTGAGATGAGTGTTCTCCTGAGCGGGACCGAGGAGTCGCACTGCTCGAGAGGAATTCCACTATTATTGTTCTGCTCTTAATGTGGGGTGGCAGAGCCTTTAAATATTTCTGGTAGAGTAGTTAATACGGCATGGAAGTTTGATATTTGTACAGTTTGTAAAGGAATTTGAGGTGTTACTCTATTTTGACTTCAGTTTTCAAGTATGCACCGGTGCATCATTAATCATAGGAAATGCAAAAATAAATAATATAGTCCCTTTGGATTTTTCATGTGAATACTTACCTTTTCCTTTTTTTGTATATACAGTTGAGGTATTTAGGTAACCCCTAACCTTTTGCTTCAACAAGGAGGTACAGTATAAAAATATTACCACAGTCTTCATATGAGCAGTTCTCTCTAAGAAAACCTCTAGATGAATATTTATTGAAAAAAAGCAAAGTTGCAATACAGAATGACTTAGCTTGGCCTGAATATTATATTTTAGACCACCAGTGAATAAAATTAAAAGCACATGGATTTTGAATAACTAGAAAAGGTTGTAATTGATTAACACTGCATGAAAGTATTGAAGGAGAGTGAGTTTTGATTTGTGAATGCTTCTATTCAATAGAGATTAATCCTGAACTTTTGATAAAATCTTAGTGCCCCTAATGATTAGGGTTTTTTTTTTTCTCTCCTCAGTTTATTTAACCATCAGATATTCCAGTGTTCTTCTAACAAACCGGGAGCATTTCCATCCCAGTGCTTTTTACATCAGCACGTCGGATTTGAACACTACCAATATTAATAGTTCATTTGAGACAGATAGTTAAATCAGTGCCTGAGATGCTGCATAGTTCTGCATGTTTTAGGGGTTTGATGTCCCAGAGCTGATAGAGAACCTTGCAGCTTTGTGAATGCAGAAGAGAATAGTGATTCCTGCACTCCTTCCATGTACTTGTTAAAGTCCTTTACATCTCTACACACTCGTGATTACTGAGGTGCTGCTTAGCATCCACAATCATTTGAATATGTTGAACACAATGGGAACATCCAGAAAACTCTACACACAGTCTGTATCTCTTATCAGCCTCGTAGTGAAAGGAGAAATAAGGTCCCTTCCCAGTGATAAAATAGTTCAGGGCAGAAATCTATCAATTATCTTTTTTTTTGTTTTTGCTTTTTAGGAATAAGTGAGAATATTCTGGCAAGTATTTTAATGTAAGTAGAGGACAGTTTTGTTGTTAACTTGAAGTGTTTCCTTTAGGTTTATCGTGTCACTCTAGTGGGATCTGTACCAGAAGTTGCATCTGAAATGATTGATTAAATTATCAGGCGAACCTTGATCTGATTTTACATTCCTCAGTGAAATTCTTGCATGCACTCAGCACAATTGGAAATGCTTTTTTATCACGTGTAACTTTTACGGGAGGCCTTTCAGAACTATTGTATGTTCTAAAGTATCTCATTTACACAGTGTTTACTGGATTTTCTGATGTGCTGCTCATATTTTGCACAGTGTGTACTCTGAGACATTTTTTTTTAAGAGGATCAGGACACAAATAGAATACTCTGGTCAAAATGATGCACCCATATTTAAAATGTCAAGAGATCATTTCCACCTACGGACACGGCGTGCTCCAAGCCTGTGCAAACTGCTTTAATACAGAGCTGCTCTGGATCTGAAACAGTGCCTGCTCAGCTGAGATGCACTGAGATGTGGAGGGATCTGCGTCCCTGGTCAGCAGGAAGGGCTCCTTCCTCTTCCCTACTGGTGTCTCCCTTTCTAAAAGCACGCAGCAACGTGAAGCACAATGAATGCAGCCGCAGCTTAGTGCCCATGCAAGCTAATCTCAGCGCTGTCTTCATTCCCTATTATTTTTCACCACTGTGCTTCTTCATTGCTCTTTCTTGAAGAAAAGCACAATCAAATTCAGTGGTCCCAAACAGGCTGAAGTCAGTGATGGGAATAGGAGGAGAAGCTGAGAGGTAGCAGAGAGTAACAGCACGCTGCGCCGGGCTGGGAGGTGGGGACTGATGAGTAACTTCGGGCTTTTGGTCTCAGTTTTTAATGTGCTCTCTCTCATTTTCATAAGCTTTTTGTTTCTTTTGTTTGAAGTGCAAGAGCTATTGATTATGTATGATAGAATTGATGGGATTTGCTGCTCTGTGCATTTGTTTCTGTACATTTTTGTACCCAACCCGATTTAGTGAGGTTTAGGGGTAAGAGTGATTCTTCGTGCTACAATCCCTTTCACTTGCTCAAGGAACGATCAGAAGCAGATGAATTAAGCAGTCAGCACTCCGTGTTTTGATAATTTTAGCCAACTAAATTTCTTCTAATCTCTTTTGGAAGTAAAAGCAAAAGAAAGTCCCTATACATGTAAACTGTATTTCCTGTTGTAAACACTGGGATAATGTGGTCTGGCTACACTTCTCTGCTTCATTAAGACAGCAGTTTTAGCAGGAAAGCTGCTTGCCATTTCTGTGTGAGGATTTCAGTTCTGTGCGTTGAGCTGCTGCAAGTTCTGTTATTGCCTCTGTTATCTATGGGCAGAAATAGTCTGTCCCTCTCTTCTACACGGAGCTACTGGGTGTGCAGTCGTAGAGCTCTGAGTGCCTTACTGGGAACCAGTCAAAGTGGGGGAGGTAGGAGGGGTAAGAGGAACTTCACTCACTGCTTCGTTACAATGTGAGCCTCACTGGGATGCGGGCAGTGCCAGTGGTCCTAGCATTGTTTTCCTTACAAGGGGGGCAGGGGAGGAAAGCCAATAGGTTTAACTGCAGCCCCAACCTAGTTTCAACATGATGGACACCATTAAGAAAATCTTGTAAGTTTTCAGATTTCTTTTTCCTCCATCTCTCAGAGTTTTCTGTTAGTTTTCCTGATCTGTGCCAGTAAGAGATGCTTTGAAAAAGATCTTGCATGCACTTCTCACCACTGCTCAAAGACAACTAGAATACAGTATTTCCCAACGCCTTTTAAAACGTAACTTCATTTTACACGCAGAAAGATCACTCACAATTGTGTTGCTGTTATTTAATATTTTGAAATTGAGATGCTTTGTACTGAATTTAAAACTGTATCTGAAAGGAAGAAGCTTTTCAAAACGAGCCGCAAGGAAGGAGCCTTTTTCTAGTGTGTTTATGATTATGTTGTGGGCATGAATGGATGCAGTGCACACAAATGTGCCTCAGTATACAAATCTGATTTCTCAAAGGGATCTGTTTTTACGGTTCTGACTATTGAAGTAGATATTTGGCAGTGCTCTTCCACAGAGATTTTTAAACCCCACTTTCAATTAAAGCTTAAATTCGTCAGCATGTTAAATTAGATAACTTGAATTCCGTAAGCTAATACTTGTATGCATGGATGTTTTGTCCTGCTCACAGCAAGTGCAGTGGGAAGGATTTGCTTTAGAATGAAGATATTAAAAATGAAATAACCGCGTTTTGCTGTGAAACGAGGGCAAAGAACTACAGAGCTACACTGATAACTTCATCTGCTGCACACGCTCTGAGATGGGATGCCTGGGGCAGCGAAGGGGCAGCTGTGGTTAGAGGAGGCTGCGAAATGCTACGTGCTGCTCACTTCCATCAAGCAGTGCTACATCACGAAGCATGTGCCTTTTAGCATATATCAGTCATTAACCTGTAGGATACGCTTTGCACCAGAGCCCTTCGTAAGCTGTCCCTGATGCTGCTGCCTCTCTCCCTGAGCCCTGTAGCAGTGCCAGCACAGATAGCACGGCGTGACCTTCCCAGCGGCGCAGGCACAGCACACCTGCTGCCAGCCCTGCACGCAGCTCCGATTCCTCTCCATTCCCACATCAGCACCGTTTCATTTTATGATGCCTGTGCTCTTCCCCCTGAAAAGCCAGCACACTGTTTCCCCACCCTGGCATCCCATCCAGCACCGTTCTGTTCCCATCACCGGACCCCGCGTTGTTCACAAAGCTCCACCGGCGGCAATCAGAAGCGGAGGTAGCGCAGCACTTACCCCAAAAGAAGTTTTGCTGACATGGTGTCACGGAGCTGAAGAGGCTGTTTGATGCCATAGTCCCTCTCGTTTCAGGCAGAGCTTTCGCCTCCTGGTGCAAATGCCTCTTGGATCCTCAAACTGCAAACACAAACCATAGCCAGACCTCGTTTTAGTTTTGCAGCGTCTCTGGATCGCATAGACTCAAGAGATGGTTTTTTTGCTGTCAAAAAATTGGGTAGCACTGGTAACGTGTGAAAAGCGAGGAAACAAAACAGAAAGAAAAAAAAAAAAAAAAGGAGAATGAGCAAATATTTGAAGGACCTACTATTACTGCATAGACTGTGGTTAGAGAGCACTTACTGACTCTGTTGGTCTCAGTGGCTGGTAGTGACCTGCGGAGCTTAACCATTTAAAAACCAGAGGCTTCTTTGCTGTCCTCCTGGAGAAAGTTTGCACCGCACTTGTGGTTCTGTGGTTGTTTGTGAGGCGAATGAAGCATTCACACAATCCAAAAAAGCAAAAGCTTTAAAACTCCTTTTTTTTGCAAGCACTGTTACTGGAGAGAGAGAATCATGTGGCTCGTGACATCAGAGGACTCGCAGAGGACTGCCTACCACTGGGGCTTGTTCTTGCTCTCTCCCTTTTTTTTTTTTTTTTTCCCCTTTTTCTCCCCCCCCCTTTTTTTATTTTGACAAAAGGCCCGTGGTCAGGCCCTTCCTGGCATCCAGAGCGATATAGCTTTTTAATTTTTGTGACTCATGAGGGTTTGGAGGGAGTACAAAATGCTGTAAGAGCCCAAACTTCTGTACAGTTAAAGCATATGGACCGCAGAGCGCTATGTGTGCTCTCACTTCAGGTTCCCCCCGCTCTTCTTCCCCCTCCTTTTTCTTTTTCTTTTCTTTTTTTTTTCCTCCTTTTTTCTTTCTCTCTTCCATTCTTGTGCCTGTGGAAAAGTGAGCAAAATTGGCCCAAGCGGCTGTGTGAAATTCTGAACAACAGTGATGATTTACAGTAATTTACATCTTTGGATTGCATCACGCTCTTGGGTCTGCTTCACATTTGCCGGGTGGCTGGATTCCTTCTGTTTTCCTTTTTCTCCTTGTCTTCCTCTCCTTGCAGGTCTGTAACTCATTGTGAGAAGCTGTACCTTGCGTAGGTCGGCTGGCCGGCTGCGTGCTGGGCTGGGGCTGCACCCATCCCTCTGCACATCCGCGCTGCCGCCTGCCTGCTTACCTGCCTGCAAACAGTGCGTGCTGTTAGGGAACGCGCATCAAGGGCACTCGCACTGCTTTCCTATCCGGGGCAATATGTTGTCCTTGGAACATCACCAGTGGTTGCCCCGCGCTCTCAGTGATGCTTTCGAATGCAGATATGGCTGGGATTGAATAGAGGCATTGCGTAAGCTGGAGGTTCCGATTGCCCTTCTGCTAATCGCTTATTATAGCTTGTGTTGAGGAGGGACGGAGCAGGTTTGGGCTTTTAGGGAGACTATAAATAACTTTATTCACCAGTTAATGTTAACACTTAGTTTTAAAATGAAACATAAATTTGATGCATATGTCAGATTTAAATGCTTCGTATCATATGTGTGCATGTGTGAATAATATCTTTTATATACTTAACATATTGTAACTTTGACTTTGATTGTGTAATATAAGTCTTTACTGTAGCAGAACGGAGCGGGTTAACAAAAGCAGTATTTTTTTGTTTATAATGGAGGCTTTGAAATAAATTGCAAAATGCTGTGCGTAGTAAGGAATAATGTGCACAGACAGTGTGTATTAGTAGTCTTGATTTGCTCACTCAGATTCAGAACGAAATTGGAAACATCTTGGAGAAAGTATCTTATTTTCTGCCTCTCTGGACACGATGCTGGGGCTTTCCTTCTGAGCCTGCTCAGATCACACAGGCGCTGTGTTTTCTGCTTTTGGCCAAACGGTTTTTACTTTGGTTGTTGCTTCATACTTTGTTGGGAGCAGAAGAACGGCGTCAAACCTTTTCTAGGTATCATTCAGCTTTCATTTGTAACATGAAGCCCGTCTCTTTGGAGCTGCCATCCTTCCTTTTGCATTCCCCTCTTGGCACTCGGCTGTCCTGGCCAGAAGCAGGCAGGCTGGGATAGAACATGGGGGTGAAATGACAGTTGGGGCATCCTGAACTTTCATTATCAGAAAGTTAGCAGAGCAGCTTAAAACCCTATACATTAAAAGGTGCTTTCCTGACATTCATAATAGGGTTAATTGCACTGTCCTAACGCAGTACCTGGAAAGTTAGTAGAAACTGATGTGTTTGTAGAATTCCATCTTAAAATGAGGCAGCAGCATTCTGCTGATCACCCATCCCCTGCTTTGATATGAGTGCTAGTTCAGTCTTCTGGCGGTGCCTTCCTCTGCATTTCTCTATATTTTCACAGCATGGATAAAAACACGAGTGGAAAGAAACAAAGTGCGTTGAAATGATTCAAAGATGGGCGATGTTTTCATGTAGCAGAGCTGCTGGAGTTGCTTACAGCTCTGAGCAGCTCCTGATGCAGTGAGGGGTGGTGGAGGCTTCAGCCTGCGGTACCTGCAGAGCTCCTGCTGTGTGCGCAGCACTGTGTGGCCGCAGCTGTGCACTGAGCCCTGCTGCCTTTGGGTGCTACGTAAACGCAGAGCTGTCATCCGATAGACCACTGAATCTGGATCTTAGGTACTTTCATTCCCTTACATGCAGTTGATTGAGTGTTGAGACCTCAGAATTTATTCCTAGTTACATCTTTCCTATTTGAATTTCGAACTTTCTGCAGAGCTCTGAGTTTTTCAGTTCTTTGCCCTGCAATGTGTCTTTTCACAGGCCGCGTTTGTTTTTTGATGTTTTCAATTGTGTGCAAAGCGATTCTCTGATTTTGTTGCTACATTTTGTTTTGCTGTGATAACTTGGAGATCTTTTCCTATTTACTGTACACAGTTTTTCACCTGTGATCCCAAGAACAGGACCACGGCTGTGAGCTCTTCATCTAGTGAAGTCAGATACATTAGCACGAGAAGAACAAATGGTATCATGGGCTAAATGAGGCATAGTTTGCAGAAACTGTTGATTAAAAATACCCTTTTTACTAGGCAGTGTAGAGACATAATAAATCAGCACTGTGCACCTCATTCCTGCAGAACTGCCTTGCAGCACAGTGTGCAATTCCAGTGTAGCAGATGCACGGATCCCAACATTCACCGTGTAAAGCAGTGCTTTGATTGCAGCCTGTTGTTTAAAAGGTGCGTCTGTAAAACTCAGAGTTGCCCAGTGAGTCTCACTGAGGATGCTTTGAGTCACAATGGTGCTGACGAAGGAAGTATTATGCGAAGGAATTTCCTTGGTAAACTCTGAGCTTCATCTTGGTGACAAATGAAGTAGTCGACTGCAATGCTAAGTGATTGTTGCATCTCTCACTTCTTTGAAATATGTTCAGATTCTTGTTAGCCATGCTTTATCTCCAAGCTTTTTGCCTTCTGTCCCTCCAAGCTCACATGGTATGTGAACAGAAAATGAAATTTATTTGCACTTAAATGTTTCTTCCTACAGCTAGAGAGGTAGAAATCCTCTGCTTATACTGATAGGATGACAAATTTGTTAAACTGCACTTGTTTACAAGTTGCGCAGCATATATGAGAACTCGCTGGTTGTTATAGTGCAAGATGCAAGTGTTAATTGCAGGTGGTATTAAAGCATCTGCTTCTGCTACAGCAGCATTTCAGTATTAATATTTTTAAGGAGAGAAAGCTCTCTCGTTGGCTGTGTTCCTAACTCAGTAAGAGGGTACAGTTTTTGGAGTGATTGCACTGTATTTTTGGATGGCTCTTAGCATTGAAATATTAGTTTATTTTATGGGATTTCTGTTGCTGAACTTGGGTATCCTGTAGGCCTTAAGTTTCCAGCAGCTCCACAGCAGCTCCACATGCTGCTGGGCACACGTGCTAACAAATTAAAACAAAAGCTAAAACTGCCCTGTAATTAAAATCGTCATCCCATCAGGGTTGTTTCAGCTCTCATTCTCTGTCAGATGCTGCTTACTGGGATGCAAGGAGTAGCGTGGGACAGCTGGAATTCCTCTGCCTTCTCTCTAGGATGTTTTTCTACCTTACAGCTTTTCTCAAAATAAGATGTGGTTTGAAGTATGCGGACCTGGAACCATGAACCAGAAAGAGGGGGGAAAATATACTGCTACAAATCCAGCATAAGCAAAAGTTGCAGCTTTTCTGTACCGTAGTCTCAGGCTACTGATGGACAAATGAAACCGAGCTTTTACTCAAATAAACAGGATGCTCATCTTCTCTTAATGACTGAGCACAGCAGCTAATAGCAAGTGGCAGCGCACAGTTTGCATTCAATCTGAGTTGCCAGATTTCTCACTTCTATATATAATAAAGGAAGGCATTCTCCAGTGAAACGTTCTGTCCCTGATCAGCTCTGGATTAGAGTTTGCATCTTCGTGGTCCAGAATATCTAATCTCTTGCTGCTCAGATGTCTTCCTCTGATAGGTGGTATTTTCCTTGTGTTCCTCAACTATGTGCCTTGTGGAATGCACAGTAACAGAGCAGGCACTTTGCATTAGATGTGACGTACTCTGAACAAATGGCACTTCTGATCATCCTAACCTCCTAGCTGTTTTCTCCTGTTCTTTTTCTCTCTCTTTTTTTTTTTCTTTAAAGCCAACTTGCAGAAAATATGGGAAACTTGTCTCATATAACAGCTGAGGATGTGGCTAGGTTAAGGCAGGAAACTGCTACCCACAATGCAATGTTACATACACTACCACTTAATAAAATTTATTTCAAACATGCTACTGACAAAACCAAAGAAAAATAATATCCTAACTACGCTAGTTAGTACACTAAATATATCTAGGGAAAAGTGAAAGTAATCTCTCCAGAGCCCTTCTTGCTGTTAGGATACAATGCCACCAGTAGTTAAACTGGACTGGATCTCAGCAGTTAAAAGCAGTGACCTATTTTTAGAAAATTATCACATCACAATGGAAATTAACGATTACGTAGTTTTTAATCACTGCCAGAGTTACTTTATGCAGGGAGGTGTGAGATAAGCTTTCTCCCTGGGATTTTCTGCTCATCACAATCTCTCGGTGTGTAGCTCCACAAGTGGAGGTTTCTCTTGCCCCTCTACCCATCTGTCTGCAGGGTGGGCTGCAAGTATTCCTGGGGCTGTGTGGGAAAGGAGCTGACATTTCACCTTCCTACATGACAGAAACAGTGTTGGGATCTTGTCGCTTTATTTCGTTGCCTGCAACCTAGTAATTTCTGAGAGGAAGCTAAATTCAGTTAATTTCTAAGGCAAATTGAATAATCTTGAACCTTTAGCAAGTATTTCAAAACATCAAACAGGTCTCTTTGGGGTCACTGATGCCATTTTGCTATGGATGTCCCCGAAGCCTTGTTCTAGGTGTATTTCGGTTTGCTTTGGTTTTTAAATGGATGTGTATGAAGGGTGATCCTCCTGCAGAACATTTTTGAAGTGTTCGCCTCTGTAGTTAAAGAGCACTTATCAAGAACAGCTGCTGCAGCACTGTGGATCCTATCCATGGACTCATGGTGGTCTGCTGAACAACGTTCTTCAAGTTTGACAGGTGAGACAGAGACTCTCCAGTGCCACTGCTTTTGGATGAATCTAGCTGTGGTTGGAGAAAGTGCATCTTGCCAAAATGTATGGGTAAGACCACACACAGTCTTTAAAATAGTTATTGTAAGCTTATTTTTAGGCAATATGTCTTGACAGTTCTTTTATTTGCATGCCAGTTTCACTGCTGCTTATAGATTTTTCATTTATTTTAGTAATGGCAGTTGCAGATTTAGATCTACGTTTGTAAAGCTTTTGCACAGCGTTTACACTGGAAAACGAACGCTGCTTTCGGATCTCAATCGAGATCAGAGAACAGATTTAAAGAAATACGAAGGCAGGTTATTCGCTGTTCAGATTTGGTGTCAGCGTTTCCGTATTCGAGCCCGTTTTCAGGGGCACAGTTCAGCAATAAGAATTTGCTTCTGGTTTTAAAATCATACCAATTTCAGTGGCTTCTGTGTAGAAGTCTGCAGCAGAGTGTAGATTAAAGACGTGAAATGAGCTCAGTAAGTAATAAAAACGATTTTTAAAAGTTGTGTAGTTCTTAAGTAGTGAATGTAGAATCTGCCTTTGATTTATGTCGTAACTCCCGGATGGTATTTTTCATGTATATTTTAATGTGTAGAATAATCTTTGCATTCTGAGTGTCTGCTTCAACAGTTGGCTTCGTAATGTGGATTTGGAATGCTGTGTGCTTAACTGACAGTAGGGAAATAGGTTGTGCCCTGCCGAATTTCTGAGTAAAGCCTTTTGGTAACTTCCAGAACAGATGGCTTTTAAATACCCCGAGAGAAATTAAATAGAACACTGAAATGGAATATCGTAAACCGGTCACTGGGCAGTGATGCTTTAGGTTATGGATTAATAACAACATGTTTTTTTTCCCTATTTCTGTATTTTCCAGATAATCTTGCATAATTAATGCATGACTGTTCCTTGACGAAACGTTACTCACATTTTTTATTACTTAGTATTGCATATTACCATTGTTTATAGCAGTGGACTTTACAGACAATTAAGGAAATAGTCACTGCCTTGAGCAGTATACAGTTAAATAGATGCAGCCATTTAAGAAATATATATATATACATATATAACTCATAGAACGTACAGTAATAAAAGCGAGTGATTGGAAGAATTTCATGCAGAGGGGAGAGTGCTTGGTTTCAGTTCTGTGATGAGCTTTCTGCTCGCTGCAGTACGAAGGATGCCTGCCTGCCACTTGTGTGTCTGCCTGGTGCTTTTGGTTACTTGAGTTGTGTGTGATGCCTGCTCAGCCCAGCTTCATCTCCATCACTGGTGGGGGAAAACCAAAATGCCCTATTTCCTTATGTAATGTGTGCAAGCTGAAATGCTTCCATGCTAATTTATTATATTTACGTAAGTCTGAGATCCTCAGTCCCAGAAGCAGTATTTTTTAGCAACACCAGTTTGATCCTTTCTCTCATTTATTTCCCCACATCCATTTTTTCTTATCTAATACCTGAATTTGTTTCCTCACAACAGTCTGAGCTTTCCCTTGTAATTAAAAATCCATAGTGAGAAGAGAGCTGAAAATCATTCATGAGAAAGTTGAAAAGAGGATGAGAGGAAGATGGAAGGAATAAGAGCTAAAAGAGGGGAGCTGGAAAACCTATTTTTGTTCTTATTGAATGAAGTTCTTCTTTCAACGGTATGGCTTCTTTTTTGTATAGAGGGATATTGAAGGTGAGGGGAAGTGAAGAAAGTGGAACAGGATGAAGAACAAAAAGCACGTATTGCTTCCCGTGTTGTCAGGGAGTCTGGAGTGCAAAGTGAGAACCGGTGCACTCTGAAAGGCATTTCAGACAGGAGGAGCTGCCTCGCTGCGTTCAGTCCGTTGCAGAAGAGCTGAGTGCTGCACTGCGGAGCCTGAGGAGCACGGGAGCCAAATCAGCCCCAGTGATGCTGAGGA
The DNA here is from genome assembly GCF_019232065.1 of Centrocercus urophasianus. Classification (NCBI taxonomy): domain Eukaryota; kingdom Metazoa; phylum Chordata; class Aves; order Galliformes; family Phasianidae; genus Centrocercus; species Centrocercus urophasianus. The sequence goes on from NW_024884966.1 coordinate 1,518,785, forward strand.
GTGTGGGAGATGTTTGTATGACATTGCTGACACGCGGTGCGTTCCTTACTGGAGAGTTGGTTCCTTGGTTTTTCACATCCTCAAGAGAAAGCAGGCAGTGTTTAATACCTGCAGCTACTTTTCCATGCTTCTGAAAAGTCAAATTTGCCCTTGTAATTAAAAATCCGCTTTGAGATTTTGGTGAAGGGGTCTGAAGATCATTCATGAGAGGGTTGAAAAGCGGATGAGAGGCGAATTAATTGATGATCAAATTAGCAGGTGTCAATTCAGTTAAAAGTTGTTTTTGTCACGCTCCGAGTAGCAGACTGCTGAGGAACTGAGTGGTGGTAATAAAGAAAATACACAAAAATGAATTACGACCATTCCTTCACTTCTTTCTTCCCTGACCTTCCCTTCCCACAAGTGAGGGAGCAGAGTGGTTTTCAGAGAGACCCTGCGATTGGGTTGCCAGAATCCAGACCTGTGACTTTTAAGATAAGTAAAGCAAGCCTTGAGGAAATATTCTATGTGGATAAAACGTTGTGCATATTATGTAATTTTTAAGACTATTATTTTTTGCTTCAGCCAATTATTTCTATTCTTTTTGTTGGGCTAAATAATTATTTCTTGCAGGAGTATCCACCACCATGCCTGTTATCTCCCTAAGCAATGTCTGTAGTAGGCACCCAAACTCATCAGCTCTGCTGAGCACAAGCTGTTGAGTGCATGGATGATTTTAACTTGTCAGCCAGCCTCTAACTAAAAGAACCATGCGGTTCCTCTTCAAGACAAGACTCACGTTCTGGATCTACCACTTGACACTGTAGAGGAGTTTGGGGTCAGGTACTGAGAACTTGAGCTATTTGAGAGGAATTGCTTGCAGTTCTTCGCAAATTTTCAAATTTTGAAAGGGGAGATGACAGCAGGACAAGGGGAAATGGTTTGAAGTTGAGGGAGGGCAGATTGAGGTTGGATGTCAGGGGGAAGTTGTGTGCTTTGAGAGTGGTGAGGTGCTGGAACAGCTGCCCAGAGAAGTTGTGATGCCCCGTCCATCCCTGGAGGTGTTGAAGGCCAGGTTGGATGGGGCCCTGGGCAGCCTGGGCTGCTTGAAATGGGGAGGTTGGTGGCCTTGCATGGCACAGGGGGGTTGGAGCTTCATGAGCCTTGAGGTCCCTTCCATCTCTATCCATGTGATTCTGTGAAAAGTTGACAGTGGGCAGCCTAGAGAATATTGAGTATTGCCAATTGATGGCACTATGTGTAGTGACAGACTGTAGCACTGAGTGGACATTAAACTACTGAAATAAATTTTGGGCACCTTTCTTAGTAGTGATTGGAATAACAGTATGTTGGAACAAGAACGCTAAAATTAAAAAAAAAATCTGCAAAGAAGGAAACTTCTCTTAACAAGGTTGGATGGTGATGGGACAAGGGGAATGGTTTTAAAGTGAGACAGGGGAGGTTTGGGTTGGATATGAGGAGGAAGTTTTTCCCCAGAGGGTGGTGAGGCACTGGCACAGGTTGCCCAAGGAGGCTGTGGATGCCCCATCCCTGCAGGCATTCAAGGCCAGGCTGGATGTGGCTCTGGGCAGCCTGGGCTGCTGGTTGGCGACCTGCACACAGCAGGGGTTGGAGCTGGAGGAGCGCTGTGGGCTTTTTCATCATTCTGAGTGATTCTGTAAGGTTGTTACTTTATCAAAAGCTGCATTTTAGAAAAGTGGGTTCTATGTTACAGATTAATTCATCTGCCACCTACTTTGTAACACAGTGCATTAGATGAGGTCGGTTCTGATGTGTTCTCTGTGACATTTGTCTCCTTTGGATTCCGTGCTCTGTAATCGTGCTGCCAGCACAGCCAGACGGCTTGCTTTCATTTCGGACAGTCTGTGGCAGAGATCTGCACTACCAGATGTTTCTGTCAGAGCAAGAAGTGCTACGGGCTGCTTTTCTGCTTTGCCAAAACCCGATGCTGAAGGAAGTGTGGCTTCTCAGGAGCTGTGTTTGTTCGGATGGGCTGTGCTTTAAGGTGGGCCCTCTGCACCGACTGCCTGCTCTGTGCTCTGTGGAATGAGTCAACCTTTATCTTCGCATTTTGTCTCTATTGGTAGAGTTTATCTTTCAGAGCTTAAAAAACCCCAACCCACAATAATTTGGTGTGGGGGATTGAAACGCAGTGTTCTCTGTTTATTCTGTAGGATTTGTAATTGTTCTCCCTTCTTCAAACTTGAGGTGAAAAGTTTTCTTTCTTATGAAAATCAAAGCGCTTTCTTGCTCTTTAAGTGCAGTTGTGCCGTGTGGGTTTGAAGCAACTCTGCAGCAGAATGTTTGTATTTCAGTTTTGGGAAAATGATACCAGTCTGTTCAGACAAGGACTATTTGCAGTAGTAAGTGGCATCCTGACAAGCTAAACAGAATGATCAAAGGGTTGAAGAAATAACAAATTCACTTGTCTTTTGGACAAAATTGCAGTGGAGTAGCATTTGGTTTGTCATTTAGTTTCAGCATGATTTATTTTTCTTCTCTTTTAATTGACGAATGATTCCAATTCATAACGGAACAGAATTCAGTCGTCTTATTTTCTGATGTGGGTAGAAGATAGCAGTTTTATCTCTGTATAGGAGCTACAGTAATTCAAGTTCATTTTCCCTTTTGAATAACTGAAATAAACTGAGTAAAACATTCATTACATGCCATGATTATGCCCACACGTTTTAAGAATCCACAAATTTTACAGAATGCTTTAATTCTTTAAATGCTTTTTCCTTCAGCTTTCTTAGTTAACTGTTACTGGATTGGACATGTGATAGATACACAACTACTATAATGAAGATTGCCCATAAGTTCAGCTACTAATTGAAAGCTAGAACATAACAGCTTGCACTTAGAACTAGTCCCAGTCTGTTCCCATTCCTATCTGTGTTCTTTTGCTAAAGATGCAAATTCACCTAAACTCCATTCTGGATGAATAAGTCGATGAAACCAAATCGAAAATGCCAGAGGTTTTGAGTGATATTTAGCCCTGCTGTACTTGGTGCATTATAATAGAGTGTGAACTGATTGAATTATTTTTTTCTCCCCCAGAACTCCTGATTCAATTGCACGGAATGAATACTGCACACTTCAGAGTCAGTTACTCAGTGATTTTTTGCAGCCCCTCTTTGCTCATTGTGTGGCTGCCTGCCATCTTCAAACCCTCCTGATTAGAAGAATTACCAACTGTCATGAGCTCTTCTGTGGCATTTGTCACATCGTGAGAATACTTTAAAAGCAACTTTGATGTTGTTTTAGTCTTGGGAAGAGTATGTTATTGCCTATGACAGCTACTTATGGAGGTTACACATAGAGTGAGATTTAGAAGTAAAAAACAAAGCCTAAACTTCTAGACTACTGTGTAGCACACACTTAGGGTGCTGTTTTGTTAAAATGACTGTTTTTAACCAGGTGAGGGACTGAAGTGACTTCTGGATGCTGCAGGTATGTGCTGTGAGTTAGCTGTGATATCCTGGTGGTGTACATAACTAAGTGTACAGGATGAAGGGCTCTACGAACAGCAAAACCACTGTTCCTGTTAGACTGTGAGAAGCACATTGCAATGAAGTAAACTTTTATTTTTTAGCATTTCTTTTGATGGCTGTATAGAAGGCCATCAGCTTAGTTCTCCTTTTCCAGAATACCTCTATGGAAAGAGAAGAAACTATTAAAACAGCACTGAGAAAAGATTTCTTCCCTTTTCTGTCCTGCTGCTTTTCACTTTGATAACTGAATAGTCTTAATTAAAGGGAGCATACTGCAGTCTATGTTTTCAGGTATTATTAGCTCTTATCTCCTCCTTCATGTTTGTTTAGGAGCTAAACAAATGAATTTGTTTTAGAAATGATGTAACAGAGGTGTGGACAGGTTCCCGGTCTGAATTTGGGAGCTGTCGGTACCTGCTCTAAAACAAGCCTCAGATTTACTGGTGAAAATACATTATTGTGTTAATTTCCCATCTCCTAACGGTGCCTGAAGTCTTGCTTAGTTCATCAGCGTACTGCCTATAGTGTATTTAAAGATGAAAAAATCAAAAGTGTTTCAATAGAATCTGTCCTTCTGTAGCATTAGTAAATAAAAGTCGTCTTTAAATGCTTAAACACAGCATCTTAACAATTTTCAACCCAAGCTTTCACCAGTGTTTTTTGTTGGCTTTGGGTAGTCGGTTGAATTTGGCATGCATTTTTCTTGGCTTGATTATTCCTTTCATTTACCCATAAATCAGGACTAATTCTGTTGAAGTTACTGCAGTTTTTTAGGGGCAAGATAGCTGTAAAATGCTTCAGTGGAAACTGGCTGTAGTCAGATGCTTGAGATGTGGCTTTAGCTTTGGGGTTGAAACTCAGACTTCTGTTTGAAACTTTTCAAAGTTAAGTAATTTGTTCTGTTCTTCAGTTCCTGCTGTGAAATGAGGATATGTTTGTTGTTTCTGTTGTTTCATGTTAATAAATCTAATTCATTTCATTTCAGGGATGTTCGTATACTAGTGATGAAGGTCATGGGAGTGCCAACACGAAGACTGAGTTTGTCCCTGTTGCGTGTAGTAGAGTTTTTAGTCCTCAGCAATTTCCCAGAGTTAGAGAGAAGACTGCCTGATGTCTTATTGTGAAAGTTCACTGAGCTGAAGGCTAAGTAAGAGTATGATTTCTGTCTTTGTGTTTTTAACTCTCTCCACCACTCAGCACTGTGGCATATTTGTTCAGAAGAGTGCTAGCATCTTGCAGTTGATTTAACTCCCTTAATGGAACCTCCTACGAGTAAATGCTGTGTTTTCTGGTGCATTTCTTCCCTCTATCAAAGTTAAGCTCTTGGGAGCTTCTCAAGTTAGCTAAAGAAATCACTAGTGATGTGGTACTTTGATATTTAGAGATTTATGTTGCTTCTGAGTGGGTAACTCTAGGGACTTTTTAAATTTAAAGAAGGTGCAGAACAGAGGCAAGTGTTATACTTAATCTTGTCTATTAAACATCATAAAGTCATCAGAGTACAGTCATTGCCTTTCCCTTGTGCTTTTCTCAGTGCAACTTATTGTTTTGTTTAAAAATAAATAAATCAGAGCACTTACAAATCTTTTGTAAAACTAGACATTTCAACTGAGATCAACGTTTTGTTGTTCAAAACAGGATAACAGCTGTGACTTTGTAAGCTACTGTTAGTGGTTTTTAGAGGCTAATTTGTCAGCTAGCTGGCAGGCTTAGCTCATTTGCCAATAGAAGTTGATGTCATCTCCCATCTCTTTCTTTGTCAGAGCTCAGCGTCTCTTTTCCTTTAACCAGTGGTTCTCAAATAGAACGTTACAGAATGGGGCTGTTTGCCAGTGGCGTTACTTTTCTGTTTATGTAACTTCAATTTAGATCATTCATGACTTCACACAAAATTAAGTTGTCATATGAGTGTTGATCATCCTTCTTTGTGTCCCGTATCTGTGATAGGGAGCTCCTTTTTGTGTGCTTTGAATGTACACTACAAAGGGGAAGAATGATTTCCAAGTATAGCTAATTTATTCAACCACTATTCAGTGTGCTTTATTATTTCTTGCTCTGCGTTCAACGCAGAATAAGGAATTATTTCATGACTATCGATTATAAATAAGATTTCTTGGAAGAATGAATGCCTAAAACTCAGTGACTGTCGATGGCCACTGATGCGTGTCGCTTCAACATAAATTATTTATAATTGCTGTTGAACAGCTTGTCTAAATGAACTGCAAAACTGCTTATTTTCAAGTAGTTGTCTGTCATAGCTATGGAGCAATTGCAGTGTTGGCTTAGAATTTGAGGGAACTTGATTGGTTTTAATCTCTTGAGTCAATTCCATAGTAAATTTTTAGTAGCTTCAGTTCTACAAAATGTTGTGGGGTATAAAGAAGAGATCCTTTTACAATATATTAGCCAAATAAACAATGAGAAATTAGAGGTAGGAATGCGTTTTCATGTTAGAGCAAACTTGTGAGGTATACTGAGGAACTGGTAGAAATTGAGAACTGAGAAAGCTTGCTAATGGACAATTTAGAGTACTGAAATCATATTCTGATCGTGTGCAGCCATGTAAGGTTTTTGCACAAGCGAGTGGATGGTAATTTAGGTTGAAATTAATTGCTAGTAAATGCAAAGTCAGGTACACGAGTGCCGTGCTGCTGCTTTTTGCAGAAAAGGATCTGAGAGTCACAATGGGTGGCTCTTAAAATGTGTCAGCTTGAGGTTTAGGAGTTCTCAAAAAGTGACTCAATTTTAAAGAAATGGAGAGGATATGGGCAGAGCTGTGTTCCAAGTTCTGCAGTTATGCTTACCCTATTTTAAAAGCAGTAGTCTAGAATTGTTAAAAAAAAAATAAAATAAAAAGGAATGACTTCCATCCATGGCGAAACTAAGCGGATGGGATTTTAAAGGTTGGCAAGAAACAGCTGGGAGGTGAAGGTGATGAAAATATGAGTATATAAAGTGAGAATATAAAGGTACGAGCAGGATGGTGAAAGTGAATAGGAACAATTATTTCACTTTTTCACATCAAAAAACGAGGCCCCTACCTGGTGAAATGACCATGGATGACGGCAGGCTTGCAGTGAATGCGAGAAAGGAGTTTTTTAGCAGCATGTAGTAATGATGGAATTCCTCAATTCATTGCCACATGGCGTTGTAGGATCCAGCAGCTTAAAAAAAGCATAGCAGAAGATCAGGGAGATGAGTTTTATCTATAGCTATAAGACACAGTTGCCTGGTTGTAGCCTTAGGCTGAAATCAGGTCTATTGAAGAGAACCCAAAGGAGGGGCTTTCCTTAAGAAATCTGTGCTGGTCTTTTTAGAGAGTACTTGATCTCAACCGATCTGTATTGTTAAATTTTTGCATATAGACCAGCTGATAAACATATCCCAATTACAGCACAGCATGCTGTGCAGTGGTGCATCACTACTGGAACGTAGGCCCAGAATCTTGAAGGATTTGCAGAGAAGGGAGGGTCTGGTGTAAAATTGGGATGGAAAAATGTAAAAGCTCACAAAGGTAAACTTCAAAATGCTTACAGTGCTTATGAAGGTAAGGAGGCTGTAATTCTGAGGAATTACTTTCAAAAGCTTACAATCACTGTGATATTAATTGAAGCTGTAATTTGTTGGTCATCCAAACATTAATATTTCACTGGGGAATCTTTGTAAAAATTAGTTATTTACCAGTTTTGTGTTGTCTACCTTGTCAACTCAGAGTATTTTTTTTCCCCTTTTGAAATAACTTGAAAGCTACGTGGTTACTCATGAATTAAGGCTATTAAATATTAAAATGACTGGCTCTGGGGAGAGATTCATTTGTGCGTTTACTGTTATCTTACTTTCCTAAAAGTATGGTTTGGTGAAACCCTCCTGGCATGGATGTGGTTCCATTCCATCCTTTGGTAATACGAAAATTAAACCTTAAGGTGTGCTTCCTAATGGAAGAAACAAAAAGCTCCAGTGATGTTTTAAAATATAAAATTGTAGGTGATAATTTATAACAAAAATAAATTATAATAGTATTTATTAACACGATAGGCAAAATACACTGAACCCATAACATCTGCATGTGCTATTAAGCACTTACTTGAGATTTTATTTTTTATTCTGGTTTTGAGTCCGGCATTTATCATCTTAAATTTCAGCCACGCTTTTATATCTGCCTGAGGGTGAACTTTATACATCTCTTTATAGATTAGAAACACAAAATGTTATCGCACCGCCATCTGGACTGATTTACCCTTATTTCGTCACAGATTTATGATGATTATATTCAAGCACTTGGTGTTTTCTTTTTCAAACATTTCAACACAGTAGCCTAGTAAATCAGGACTTCCTTTTGAAAGATTGATTGGTGCAAATGTATCTAATCACATCCGAACTGGAGTCAGAACTCCATTCAAAAGCACTGATGCTGGCTTTTTTTTTTCTTTGACTTACAGAAGGACCACACATGTTGTGGTTCTTTAATGGCTGCATAAAGCTCCGTCCTGTTTTCCCTGAATACTGATCATTTCCAGAGGTGGTAGGTAACGTTTTGTAACTTTGCTTTCCCCTTCTTCCTCTATTAAAGACTTCCGGGAGGTAGCAGCTTTTTAGCCTGACTGCTGATCTGTGCCTTGCCAGTGATCACAGAAAGCCTCTACCTGTATGACAGCAAGGTAATTGACGTGCTTTTCCCATTTCTTAAATTTAAAGTGGAGTATTTCCATTAAGGCATACTTAACTGTTCATTGTACACTTCTCTTCTTCCTGCTACTCCCCACCTCAAAACTTCATGTCTTAAGGTGATCTGATGATAAAAGTTCAGGTCAGCAGTTCTCAGATGGCTTTTACGTATTGAGAAATGACTTCCTTTCCAGTATTTGAAGGAAGCGGATAAACAGGAGGGGAACGGCTGTTTGTGAGGGTGGATGGTGATGGGACAAGGGGAATGGTTTTAAAGTGAGACAGGGGAGGTTTGGGTTGGATGTGAGGAGGAAGTTTTTCCCCAGAGGGTGGTGAGGCACTGGCACAGGTTGCCCAAGGAGGCTGTGGATGCCCCATCCCTGCAGGCATTCAAGGCCAGGCTGGATGTGGCTCTGGGCAGCCTGGGCTGCTGGTTGGCGACCTGCACACAGCAGGGAGTTGGAACTGGAGGAGCGCTGTGGGCCTTTGCAACCCAGGCCATGTTGGGGTTCACTGGGCTGGACTTTAGGACAAAATGTTTATGGCCACCTATTGGGGGTAGTGTGAGCACACTAGACACTGATCTAGTGTCGGGGCTTATCAGTAGGTGTTCATTCAGTGAAAGAGTGCCAGTGACATGGTGTGGCTGATCAGGTCCAGTTTTGCAGTAGGGAAATAAAGTTTCTTTCAATATGTATGGACCTGGCAAGCTTCTGTTGTTACTGACAATGGGGAAGGCTGGTAAGAAACAAAAGGAATTGAGGCTTTCTTTAGTTTGGCCTTCAACTTGAGGTATCACCACCATTGACACGCTTTAGAGAAAGGTGAAAGAAGGTTAGCAGGAGATACGCAGGATAATCAGCTTTGTAAAGAAGGTCTCATTGTAAGTTTTAAGGCGTAGGTAAAAGTTTTAAACCTCTGATCATGGCGTATTTCTTCTAAAACACGTTTGAATGCCAGCTCTGGAGGATCCAAGACGTGTTTGAGTGCAATACAGTACAATAATTGTTGTCCATGTAAGCATTCAGTTAGAAGACTATTGAACAAATTCTTCAATGAATTTAATTTGCCAGATATTTGAACGTAGCCTGAATTGTTTTCTGTCCCGTCCAGAAGTTCCAACTGTTCTTTTCTGCTTTGATTTGGCAAAGGAATTGGATAACAGCTGTTAGGAAGCCCCATCCTGTTACCCAACATCTTATTTTTTCAATTCCCCTACGCTCTTTGCCCATTGTCCCATCGCAGTGTAATTTGAATAAAGTTATGAGGGATGCAACTGGTAGATGGCGAGGCATTGCAAATTTATAAACCTTGTTTCTTCACTCTAGAAATAATGCTGGAAATGGATACTCATAGTTTGATGGTTTCGTCTTCCCTTTTTACATAGCGGTTTCCTTATTATTGATGGATGTTGGGCTGGTAGGGCTAGTGAATAGTGGACACTATTCTGCCATCCAGTTTGTTCTGAAAGCTGCCCTTTGCACATCTTTTGCTCTTCCTAGCTTGTCCTCAACATTTTAAACTGCAACTGTGTAGATGAGTAATATGAGTATATTCTGTGCAAGGGCAATTTAGTTAAAGTGGTGGATAATCCAAGAGATTATGGCCAATTTCTGTAGATGGAAATAAGTTTGTCTGTTCTTTGAAGCTCTACTGAAAGCTTGGTGGGTTCCACAGTGGGTTTCTTTTCATCAAGCCGTGCAAATGACACGTAATGATACTGTCTCATGGTTTTGATGACATCTTTGGAGTATTTTGCCTTGTCTCTCCTGTTGACCTGGCACGTAAGTCTCATGTTGATTTAATGGAATTTAAGGTCTTTTTTTGGCATTCATCGCAGTTGAAATAGATCCTGCAATCATTTTTTTAAAATAACATCATTTCTTAGGAAATAATTCCTTTCCTTTAGTATGGTGATCTTCTGAAGGTATTATTACAACATTGGAGAAACTGGGACTGATTTCAATTCCAAGTGGGACGTGTTCTTGAGATAAGAAGTGTTAGTTCAGCCTCACCTCTCAGCTAAAAGAAATAGTTTACCTTTCCTCCTTCTCCCCTCTTTTTTCTGATGACAATCTATTCCATGTTGCCTAAGCTTGTGATTTAGATGTCATCTTCAATTTCTCTGCTGCTGCTGTTTTCTTCATGGCAATTATGGCATGTCTTGCTGTTAAACAATTTGCAAGATAACAGTATATTCTTCAAACTGCTAAATCTAATTTTGATGCCACAGGATTTATTTTCATTAACTCTGAAGGAAGTAGGGTTTGGGTTTTTCTTTGAAATGTGAACTTTTTGAAAATGTCTATGCAGTTTCTTGCTACTTTTGATTAGGTAAGCTGGGCCTGAGACAGCTTACTGTCCATTCCAGGAGGAGAGAGAACTGGATGTAAAATAAAATACATCATCTAAATCCAAATTCTTATGGGTGGTTAACACTTGGGATCATAGAATTATAGTTCTGTGCTATGAGAGTGGTGAGGTGCTGGAACAGCTGCCCAGAGAGGCTGTGATGCCCCGTCCATCCCTGGAGGTGTTCAAGGCCAGGTTGGATGGGGCCCTGGGCAGCCTGGGCTGCTGTGCAATGGGGAGGTTGGTGGCCCTGCATGGCACAGGGGGGTTGGAGCTTCGTGATCCTTGAGGTCCTTTCCAACCCTGGCCATTCGGTGATTCTCACAGCAAGCTCTAGTCTCTGTTGCTTAAAAGGACAGATTTTTTTTTTTCATTTTATTTTATTTTTTCCATTTTTTTTTCCTCTGGAGAGGAGGTTCATGTGGACTGAATTCCCTTTTACGAAATGGGCATGTTTCCCAGGGAAAACATGATACTTCTTCACTAATCAGGATGGAGCCTTATCCTGCAATGGGACCTACATTTTGGTCTTTTCACCACATCATTGCTGTTCTCTACATGGACAAAAATAGATATAGAGTAAACCAACCCAAAAAGTCAATTATAGGGTTTTATAGTGATGTACTGTGAAAAATTTGGTCGTGTTTTTCATTATACAGAATGTTCTTTCCGAAGACATAAACAGAAAAAAAGCACATATGTTTGATTTTAAAAATAACTTTGCTTAGCTGTTTAAAAATGCTGGAGGCATTTTGGATAGTTCGAAATGATCAGCATCGTAATTATATGATAAAAATTCTGTGTAAAGATGTATCTGGTTTATAATTATTTAACTGTTGGGATTTGGGGGTTCAAGAGGTATACTTTGGATTTTTTTCTCATACGTATCTAAGAAGGCTGGGCTATTCATCTTCCTCTCCTCTCTAATCAGGAAGTAACTGTTAAATCTGCGATGTCAGTTTAGGGGGAATGATTTAATTTTGAAAGTATTTACATGTGAAAGAAATATTGGAATGAATGAAAACAGTTTGGTCCACTTCCATTGGCATTTAAACCAGTGATTATGCTCGGGTAGCATAACGTAGGAGAGATCTAGAAGTAGTAATTAATGTCATAGTATCAAAGCAATAAAATTAATATAAATATTAAATGCAAGCAATGTTTTTCAGTTGTGGGCACCTGGAACTGAATAGATAAATGTATATGTGGGTATCTGCAGAAATGTGGTAACACTGCTGCCATAGGTGTGGAGCTCAGGCACTTTGTTGTCTTCCTTGCCATTTGAACATGCTCTGCACTTCTGCATATTGCTCCAAATCTGCTTAGGTTTACAAATATGAACACAAGTATATGAAAGATGGGGGGAAAAAAAAAAAGATCCTATCAGTTATTCTCATTTATATACCGACTTTTTGCAGAATAAATACTGCTGTGCTTTTGTTTGCGCTGTTTAATTTAAATGGCTAGATTTAATACTTGCTAGATGTAGCTTTGGGCCTGATCCAGTTGCTATTAAATGTGGTGGGGACCTTCACATCCTTCATTTATTTGTCACTAGCATGGTCTCTGCCTGAATTTGCTTCGTGATTAACTTGACGCTGATGCTTAGCAAACAGTTTATTTAGACTTGTTTCAAAACAGTTATTTTGCTTTACTCTTAACCTGCTTTGGCAGGGGGGTTGGACACAATGATCTCTGGAGGTCCCTTCCAACCCCTACAATTCTGTGATTCTTATGTTTTAAAGAAAATCAGTGCATAAAAATGACTGTTCCTCGAGACAAGTTAATATATACAGCAAAATTATCAAACATGTAAGAATAAATAGGTACTGCTGAGTAAATGACTAATCTTAGTAGGCAGTCTATTTCCAGTTTGGAAATGTTTTCTCTTTCCAGTTCCATGACCACTGCCAAGGGGTACCATTACATGGCAGCACTTCTCTCAGCTCGTCTGCTGTTCTCCTACTTCTCTCCATTGTCACTCTGCATCATCCTTTTTATTTCTCCAAGAAAGCAGACTTTGCCACCACTGTTTCATTTAGTTGCCGTATTTATGAGGTGCTTCCTCTCCGTCTCCTTTACATGTCCTGGGTAACCCAATACGTATTTCCTTTTGCTTATTTTCCCTCCGCAGCTTGATTTCCCCAAGCGGTACCACGTTTCACTTCCTTGAGCATCAGTATTGCACCAATTCTAAATGTCTTCTAACTAGTGCATGGATCTTTCAGGCTTCCTTATGCTCTCACATTGGACATTTCTTCAATTTATGCATTTTACAAAAAGGTATTTTAGATTATCTGGTGTGACCTATGGCAGTTATAAAATGCTTCCAAAAATGTTACTGAGCGTTTGATTAAAACTTGTCTTCCCAAGTGGAATCCAAGCTTTAAATTTTAAAGATTTAAAGTAAGAAAAGATGGTCCAACTACTGGTTCTCTTGCATTTTGTTTAATGAATGAATCCCTTAATTAAGTGGCAGTTATAGTAACTCAGACTCAAGTGTGTCTTGTGTTGATTTCTAGCCACCTTGGCTTTCTCCACTCTTGTGCATCTTTCTCAAAGAAATACACTTTCACTGGGATAAGAAGTTGCTATAAGTTGCTTCCTGATTTATTTTTTTTTTTGGCTAATCTAATTTGGGATTCCCTCAGTCTTTTGCTCTGTTCTTTCAGTCAATAACTTGTTTATCTTCTTATGTTTGAAAATTGGATCCTGTGACTGGGCATTCCTATTAAACTGACTGTCAGTTCTAAATCTTAAGTTCTTCTCAGCATCCGTCTTCTAGCACACCATCCATTTCTGCTGTTATGGCATGAATTTTTCCCTGAAATATGAAGCATTACTTTGGGATTTGTATTTTGTTTGAAAGGACTCCTGTTTTCTTGATAATCCAGATGATGTTAAATGTTTGCTCTTTTATACTAGATCTGGGCAGCATGGAAGCAGACTAGGGTAGGCATTTGAGCAGCTGTGTAGGCGCCTGGTTGTGGGCATGGGTCAGCCCACCATAGCTTTTAGGGTTTTCTGTTCTATCAACTTAGAACCTTCGTCCAAGATTCAAATAGGTGTTTAAGTGTAGAGTCTTGCACCTGGGGTGGAATAACCACATGCATCACTGCAGGCTGGGGGCTGACCTGCTGGAGGGGAGCTCTGCAGAGACGGTCCTGGGTGGACAGCAGGTTGAGCCAGCAGTGTGCTCTGTGGCCAAGAAGGCCAACGGTGTCCTGAGGTGCATTGAACAGAGTGTGGCCAGCAGGTCGAGCAGGTGCTCTGTGCTGTCCTGTTGGGCCACATTTATACTACTGTGCCCAGTTCCAAAAAGACAGGGATCTCCTACGAGTCCAACGGAGGGCCACAAAGAGGATGAAGGGCGTGGAGCATCTCCTGTATTAGGAAAGGCTGAGTAACCTGGGGCTGTTCAGCCTGGGGAAAAGAGGACTGAGGAGGGGTCTGATCAGTGTTTCTAAATATCTAAAGGGGGGTGGAGAGAAATGGATGAGGCCAGGCTCTTGTTGGTGGTGTATATTGATAGGATGAGGAGCAATGGCTTAAAACTTGAACAGAGGAAGTCCTGTACTAACATGTGGAAGAACTTCTTTATGGTAAGGGTAACAGAGCGCTGGCACAGGCTGCCAGAGAGGTGGTGGAATCTCCTTCTGTGGAGATATTCAAGACCCGTCTGGATTCCCCCCTATGCAACCCATTGCAGGGCCCCTGCTTTAGCTGGGGGTTGGAATCGATCTCTTGAGGTCCCTTCTGACCCCCACAGTTCTGTGATTCTGGGACAGTTTAGGACAAATGATAGTTAAAATACACATCAGGCCTGCTGAAGTTATAAAATAAAGAAAGCAGTACCTACCCCTCCCTTGGCACTGAAAGTTCTATTACTTGATCTCTCTTTTCTAACTGCTGGTGTTTTCTTTTAAATTGCCTCTTTAGTAAAGCCCTAATGACTTACAAACCAAATTCATTAATAAGAGGCAAACGTAAGCAATCTGATGATAAAAACTAGGCGAAAGATGTTCAGGTTGTAGACCCATCTGGAAATACCTTCATTTTTTGAAACAGCAGCTGAACTGATGGATGGATGGATGGATGGATGGATGGATGAAATTCTCCAAAGAGTTTTCTGATGGAGATGATCATCCTCATCTGAACGATTAGCAGCATGATTCCTGAAACATACTTGATAGTTAAATACCATCAAACTGAGGAGAGAACTGATTGCTTATGGAGTAGAATCAATTTGGTGTAATACATGAATTATCACTTCATTTTTCACTAAAGATAAACTCTAAAAAATGTATTGACATCCATTTCAGAATGGAGTTGATGTTCGCTTCCTTGAAGAGCAGTGCATGTGGTTAAGGCTGTCAGACAAAAATTTCATCCACAGGTGCTATACTGAGAGTAGTCTCTTGATTAGTCTTGTATGAGTTCCTCACTCATTCAAGGAAGAAAAGTAGGAAAATAAATATGCCCTTACTTAACTTTCTACGCCTGATAAGCATTAACTGACAAAGTTAGTTGACTTCCCCTTGCTAACAAACAACTAACAATGGTAGTTGTCTTTCCTCAGTGCAGGACTGGTGGTTAGGGGCTAGAAATGCTGCACTAAGAAATGTTAGAAACAGAAGGGCATTTTATTTCAGTGTATGCATTCTGTTGTTTGCCTCATGCAGAAGGCATGCTTTTTTAGGTTCTTGAAGAAACTGTTCAAGTTACTTGCCAGAAAAGCGATGTTATTAATTCCATACAGATCCAACATCCCTTGGAGAACGTTATTGTTGACACTTCTAAGGAGGTAACTCAGCCTTCTCAGCCAGTTCATTCATTGCACCCGGAGTTGTACTTACTTAATGCAGTTTGAAAACCTCCTTGGCTACTGCACAGTGGATTACATTGTTCCAAACCAGAAGTCATTCTTTCTGTTTTCAGCATTATGCTGTTCTTATATGTCCTACTGTTTCTATTCCCAATATTTTTCCTACTACATTTATTGTAATCTTCAGTAGTGCAAGCTGGCAAACTGTGGTGGATTCATCCACTAATTCCTAAATATTGTTTCTTGAGGAGTGTGGGAGAAAAATTAAATTGATTCCACAATGTTTGGTAATCCTGCCGATCCATCACCAGAACAAGATCATTTGTTTGTCTTCAGTACTTTAATGTGATACTATTAATGTTTTTATTTTGAGTTGCTGTTTGGTGCATCGCACCAAGTGCTTCCATCACTTGCCTTGTGGATTTTGGCTGCTTGGTTCTGTTGTAGCGCTTTGAGGCTTAGTTCATTTTTGAGCTTTCTTGCTATGGTCATCCTTTACAAGCCAAAAATCAAACATTAAGAGATTGCAAGAGAGTTGAAATGATATATGATATATGTCATGATATATGATATATATATGCTATATATATCATATATGGTAGGAGTTTGCTAGAGATATGCACACCTGTCCTTTAGTCTGTTGGCCTGTGACTGATCATATGCTTGCTAAGGAACTGATCAGTAGTACTACCAAGTGCATATCAGTGATGGTATCTTCTAGTCATAGAATATAGAATGGTTTGGGTTGGAAGGGACCTTTAAGATCATCTAGTTCCAACCTGCCTCTAGACCAGCCTGTCCCCTGCCTGACCAAAGCTGTTAAGGTATTTTTTAGAAGTAAGAGGTATCCAACTATCTTTACTGTCAATTTATTGCTTCTAATTTGTAAACTTTTGCATGCTTCTCTATGCCCGATGAATGTATTTGAAAATTCTTTCACATAAAGAATGATCTGATTCCCTTCCATACTCATTTTTTTTTTTTTAGCAATCCATTTTTATCCATTGTTTCTTAGGAATCCTCTATTTACTCCACCTGAAGGACAGCTACTTTTTGAAGTATTTTTCTTCCATATTCCCCGCATATTAGTTCAATTTTAATTTATGTTGGTAGCTTCTCTTTGAGCATAGAAACCCTTCTGGCTCCAGCTTTGTGGTGTGTAGTTGGGACTGTTATCCTGTGCTCCTGCTGCACCAAAAATATGTACCAAAGCAGCAGCTGAGCAGTGCCTGAGTCATGGCTTTGGTGTTTTCCAAGGACTGGTGAGTCTTTTTTTCCCCATGTGGGGCTGCAACAAAGTCTCTAAACCATCTTTTGTCTTCTGAAATAGAAGCAAGCTTTGCTGGAGGTCTTCTCTTTTGAAATGTTTTTTGAAATTTTCTAATCTTTTGAAGGCCTTTCACTTCAGTGAAGCAGATATAAGGGCGTGCTTGCTTAATACCCAATTTGTATTCTGCAATCTTGTGTGAAGGTGTGCAGTCAGGGTGACAGAGCACAGGCACAAGGTGCCCACTGAGGCGTTGGAGCCTTCTCCTATGCGGGTAGTAAGGCCTGTCTGGATGCCCATCTGTGTGACCTGCTGCAGGGAGCTGCTCCAGCAGGGGGCTTGAACTCAATGACCTGGGCTCCTTCTCAACCTCTGCAGTTCTGTGATTCTGTGTTCCTTCACAGAATCACAGAATGGCCAGGGTTGGAAGGGACCTCAAGGATCACGAAGCTCCAACCCCTTCACTGCCTGCAGGGCCACCCACCTCCCCATTTCATAGCAGCCCAGGCTGCCCAGGGCCCCATCCAACCTGGCCTTGAACACCTCCAGGGATGGACGGGGCATCACAGCCTCTCTGGGCAGCTGTTCCAGCACCTCACCACTCACAGCACAGAACTTCCCCTGACATCCAACCTCAATCTGCCCTGCCTCAATTCCAAACCATTTCCCCTTGTCCTGCTGCCATCTCCCCTTTCCAAGAGCTGACTCCCCTCCTGTCTGCAGGCTCCCTTTAGGTACTGCAGGCTGCACTGAGGTCACCCCACAGCTTCTCTTCTCCATGCTGAACAAGCCCTGCTGTTGATTAGGAGCCCTTGGCTGGTAGTTGTTGTCCACTAGCAGCATTTCCATAATAATGGAACTTCCTTGGGAGGGCAGGAGAGGGGATAGGAGGAGGAGGAGGAAGACCAGGAAGGTCCAAATTCGTAGAGGTTTCTCAAGAAGTAAAGAGTATTGGATTCACTTTCCGTAATTTAACTACAAAGACTGTACACGTTGTAGATGTATCCTTGGACCAATAGCAAGGTGTAGATCAGTAATTTTAGAAGAGGTGCATGTATTGGCCTACATACTGGCTTTTGAATGCACAATCTAATGAGAAAAAAAAAGCCAACATAATTTATGAAAAGAACAGTATGAACTACTGAGGTTGATATTTGACAGTTAGGTACACACCGATACGTACTTTTTAACCTTTGAAGTTTTCAGGCTTCCACACAAAGAAGGAGTAGGATTTTCTCTTTAAAGCAAATGGATCTGTGCACGTTGTCCCAAAAAAGATACTTCTCGTGGATGTTAATATTTTTCCTTTTGGTTTTCTGAATTCATAGGTGAAGCTTTTTGGATTAACTGTTGCCCTAAGACTTTCAGAGAGTTTATGGCGGTAGTCATTGCTAATTTAAGGAAGGCGGTATTAAATATTTATATTTATCCTGAAGAGCTTTTGATCGTAGCTCCATCCCACCCCATCTCAGAAGCCAGCATTTTTCTCCCGTCTGGATCAACAATCCCAACTTCTTAGAAGTTGGAGATCATAAATAAGTATTTAAAGATATCTTAAATCTATTTAGCTCCACAGATTGCTCTCTATTCCCCTCCTCCATGCCACACACGTGCATGCAGAGGCAGAGCTTGGTGGCCCCATAAAAACTCAATATTGACCCTAAGGCGCTCTGAAAATCCGCTTTGAAATCTCGGTTTTATTTTCTTCAAGTTTTTAATGGTTAAAGTTCATATTCACAAGTATTTAAAAGGTGTGGATCAGCACCTTATTTGCAGTGTAATTTAAAGTTTTCGGTGTTCTCAAATCTGCTCTGAGGTTTTTTTGTTGTTTTTTTTTTTTTCATTGGGTTAATTTTAGTGGGATTTTTTTCTGTTTTAATCGAAAAGTATTTCTTTGTTCCTATGTCTAAATCTTGAAAATTCCCAGGAGAGGAATTTTCACATTCTGGAGTTTAGAACAGAGTTTTGCAAGACGCCTACTGTGTTTGGCTATTTCCATCTTAATAAGAAGGGCTTTATGTCTACAAAACCACTATTTCTACGTTTTTATGGAATTGGGCAGTGCCCAGTTCCATAAAAAGCCATTGTACCATAGCTGTAGCAGCAGCATTTCTGCAGATCAACTGTGTGAAGTAGTCTGTAATGACTGGTAAAGGAACTTAAAAATTGATTGCAGAAACTCACTGAAATATGTATATTTTAAAGTTAAGAATTTACTGTTGGTTTTTTTGTTTGTTTGTTTTTCGTAAAGTAGAGTAGGCTTCAATAGGTTGAGTTTGTTTGTGTTGCCTACCTGAAATATTTACGATGTTCACAGGCACTCGTGCATCTCACAGAGCAAGAAGATAAGGCGGACTGTTAATCTGCATCTGTGAAGGAATTTTCTGAATCACTACTGAGATGTTTTGAAAAGCAGCATCATCAGTTGCAGGGTAGCATTTTGAAGCTGGTATATATAGGCTGAACCCCTTTTTAATTTTTTTTTCCCCCCATTACGCTTGTCTTTGAATAATTTCATATGCTAATCCTCTTTTTATCCTGAATAGCTCCAGGAACTTTTGACTTTAAATGGATAGCAAAAGAAGATTCTTGTGATGGAGTTTCAGTGCTGGGAGGTGTGTAACTCGGGTAGCTTGGCAGTCCCTTGGTGGTTGTCACATCTCAAGTCTGCTTAGTGCCAAGCTCCGTGTTAATCCGGGGTGAGGATGTGATGCAACGCATCGGTCGTGTTCTCTATAGCACATAACTGTTCTTAAAGCTGTCCTTGGCTTGTTCCTGCTTGATTAACATGAGGGTAGCAGGTATACAAAGCAAATCGATGCCTCAGTGTGACAATTTTGGGGAAAAAAAAATGTTTTCAAAAACTTAATAAAGAAATGAACTGAATAGCACAGATACTTAGCAATATTGCTAATATTATCAGGCCTGCTGTGTGCTCATCTGCCAGCAGTACAGAAGGTATCTGTAGCTCATATGTAACAGCACTTCAGTCAGCACTGTCAGAACTCCTGAGGTTGTTAACAGTGTTCAATACAAAAGGGTTATTATGACAAAAACGTTGGTTTCAACATGAAGTTTCTTCTTGCAGCAGTTGTGTGTTTATTTTATAGCGCATAGACGAACATCAGCCTATGAACAGCAACTACTCATATATCCAAATAGCTGCTTTAAAAATATAGTAAAAATGAGTCTGTTAAGCCCAATTTGTTCTTTAGCAGGATTTTTTTGTATGTTACATGTGTAATTTTGCAAGAATGAATTTCTTGTAAAATCCACTTTATAGAAGTTGGTTTCCTTTAGAAATGTTTTTGATCTGGTTTTATAAATGGTGTTAAGTATAAATGCAACATGTGTGGTACTGTGAAACACTCATGAAAGTTTCAGAGGGATTTTGATATTCTGAAACAGTGTTGGAATATTGTTAGGAATCCTCTGTGTGACTCTGTCTGCGGGTCTGTTCTGAAATGCGGCATTATCTTGTGATGTCAGAATGGCTGTGTAGAACTGTCAGCATTTAGTTTGCATTACAAGTTAACTGATCCTAGTCTTGTTCAGTACTAAGGAAAACATCAGTTGTTGTAAGGATTGGGCCGGAGCTTTGCTGCAGAGCTGTTTTGTGGGGTGTAAGTCTCAATAATCCTCAGCCCAGGAGAGACACGGAGCTGTTTGGACCCATCCAGAGGAGGGTCACAAAGCTGATCCCTGATGGAGCAGCTCCCTGCAAGCTGAGAGCCGGGCTGAGAGCCGGGCTGTGCTGCTGGAGAGCAGAAGGAGCGGGGAGAGCTGAGAGCGGCCTGCGGTGCCTGCAGGGCTGTATGAGAGAAGGGCAGACTCTCATCGGGGTCCGCGTGCCGGGACGAGGGCGAAGGGTTCGGAGCCAAGGAGGGCAGATTTCGGTGGATGTAAGGAAGGAGCCGCTGGCGGCGAGGCGGTGAGGCGCTGCACAGGGTGCCCAGAGGTGCTGCTGCCCCGTCCTGCACACAGCCAAGGCCAGGGGACGGGGCTCTGAGCACTGAGGAGCTGCGGTGTGCTGTGCGCTGCAGGCCTGCGCTGATGGCCTCCGGGGTCCCTTCCTGCTCAAACCGTTCTGTATCATGCACAGCTTCCATGTGTCGTAGCGCTGATTGATTTGCCATCTCGCTTACCGTAGAGAGCTCAATACCTGAGCTCTAAGCAGAAGTTGCAAATTTGGGCAGAGTTTGTATTCATCATGAACCAAATATATTGTGTTAAAGAAAATAAACTTCATTGTATTTTCCGTGAAAGTCTATGATTTTTTTTTTTTTTTTTTTTTTTTGGTACTATTTTGTGTTTGAGAATCGTTTAAATGCCATTTGTTGGAAGGATTTATTTTGAAATGGTGAAACTGAACTTGTTTTTCTTCTCTTTCAGTACGGCATTCTAACAAAAAGAAAAGAAAGAAAAGGTGGTATCAAATGCCAATTCTTGTCTCTCACTATTTTTTAACACAAGGGATCACAAGAGCAGAAGCAGCATCATCCCACAGGCTATTAGACTCATTAACTGCAGCAGTTAGCCTTGAGGCCAGGCAACTGATTTTAGGACCACTAAGATGATCAGAGTGCTGGAGCAGCTCTCCTATTAGGAAAGGTTGAGGGAACTGGGCTTGTTTAGCCTGGAGAAGAGAAGGCTGTGGGGTGACCTCATGGTGGCCTTCAGTGCTTGAAGGGAGCGGATAAACAGGAGGGGGAACGGCTGTGTGTGAGGGTGGGTGGTGATGGGACAAGGGGAATGGTTTTAAAGTGAGACAGGGGAGGTTTGGGTTGGATCTGAGGAGGAAGTTTTTCCCCCGAGGGTGGTGAGGCACTGGCACAGGTTGCCCAAGGAGGCTGTGGATGCCCCATCCCTGCAGGCATTCAAGGCCAGGCTGGATGTGGCTCTGGGCAGCCTGGGCTGCTGGTTGGCGACCTGCACACAGCAGGGGTTGGGACTGGAGGAGCGCTGTGGGCCTTTGCAACCCAGGCCGTGCTGGGATTCTGCGAGACATTGTGCTTTTTCATATTCTGTAGTTTTGTGTTTTTGTAAAGGTAAAATCCTGTGATCGCTACTATTGTTCTCAACTTAGAAAAAAACAGTGTTTTTTAGTACTTTTTTAGTACCGTTTAGTTTTATTGTGTTAATTTTTGAATAGATGGTCAAAGTATTTTTCTGCATGCAACACAATGCGTCCATGGCAGCCATCTGGAGGGATCCTGCTGGGCTTAGAAAATTGGAGGGCATGTAAAGCTTCAGGTATCAATGTAAATTTAGCATGTATTTTTATCAACATAAATATAACTTAATTATTACAACTTCAGAAGGAGAGTTAAGTGAAGATAAAAGAGCATTTAGGTACCATCAGACAGCCTCGTGTCAACCAAAGTGCTTTACGTGCTTATGTTACATTCCTACATTTTTGCCTTTGTTTACACTTTGTACCTGCTGAAGGCACTGCTGTTGAAACAGATCCAGGCTACTGAAAGTTACTTTGGTTCTTTTTGATCTAAGGTGAGCTAGCAGCAAATAGGCTTTATTTTTTTTCCTTTCATCTCCTTTTCCCTTTATGTCGTAGGCAGCTGATAAATATCAGTGCTAGCAGATGGAATTACAGCTGTTGAAAAAGAATCAGGGCAAATCTGAGTAGCTTTCAAATATAAGAAAAGTGTATTTTGTGTCATATGACTTTTAGTACAGATGTATATAATATATATTAGTGTATTAGCATATAATATGTGTGTAATATATTTGGCTTAGTAGGCCTTTTTCGGGGAGAAGGGTGTTACTGCAAGTCTTGCTCATAAACATAAATTTTGTCTTTGACCTGGATAGGCAGCTTTTCTTTGGAGTCAGAGCAGTGGTCAAGCACAAAGCTGCGTTTGAGCTGAACCAGTGGAAGAAAATGAAAGTCTGTGTCAGTCAGGGAGTGCTTAGCCATGAAATGAATGGCCATAGCAACGTGATGCCTGCTAGCTCAGCTGCTGTGTTGTTGGATAACCTGTGGGGCAGAGGAACAAGGGCTCTCCCTTAGTGGCAGCCAGGTGGGCACTAACGAAGATGCTGAATGGGGGCAGATCCCTGGAATCCTCTCCTGCTTAGTGGCCTCCAGCCAGGCTTTGTTACGCTGCTCACCCCCCAGAGCTTTGCTCCCCAGCTCTGTCTGCTCATCAGCCCGTAGCTCACGCAGTTCATCCTTGCTGTGTGTATGCAGATGTCAGAAGGCTGCTGTTCCCTTTGGTCAGCTGTGGTCTGTGAGTGCTGCTTCCTCTGGCTGCGCTCCTTCATCCCCCACTCTTCATGACAATAATGCGTTTGGCATTCCATTAACTATTAACAAAACTGGAGAATGTGCATCTATGCTCCTTCACTCCTAATTGTTAGTCACCTTCTCCTGTTCCCCTTTTATTGTTTCCTGGGTATTTCAGCCTTTTTCCCCAATATTCTTATTTCTTAAAACTTCTTGCATTAGTAGATGAATGAAGCTTTCTGTTCTCTTTTTAAAATATATAAAGCAAAATCCACGTTCCATAGATGTGCACGTGCAGAAAAACCCGCGTGTATTGGGGGAGAATATTCCTTTTGTTTGGTCTCCATTCTTAAATGTTCATAAAGTCAAAAATCCATATCTGTAAGCCTGAGTGGACTGAGTTCTTGTCATGTTTTTTCCTATAACGTTTCCATGCTTTACCATACTTCATAAATATCTTTGACCTTGTTGAAATGAATGAATTCAGTTTAATCACTCTGTCTAGCATTAGCCAACTTCGTGAGAATTTTGAAGAATTAATTATTAAGGTACAGTTGTAAGATATGTATCACTAAGCGATGGGTTTTTTGGGGGGAAAACATCTCCAGAACTTTTTATAGCACGTCTACGTGGGATTACAGAGGAGCTGAGGTTGGGCAGAACCTCTGGAAATCATCTTGTCCAACCAAGCAGTCTTTTCAAAGCACGGTCAGTGAGAGGAGGCTGCCCAGGACTGCATCCAGCTGCATCCGTAATACCTCTGAGAATGGAGGCTGCATAACCCTCTCTTAGCAGCTTGTTCTGTTGTTTGACTGCCTTAGCAATCATTTTTTCCCTCTCTTACCATATTCAGCTCCAGATGCCATTGGCTTTCCTCACCCTATCTTTGTACATTTGAACAGTGGGTCATCTTTGCCCAGAGAGGCTGTGATGCCCCGTCCATCCCTGGAGGTGTTCAAGGCCAGGTTGGATGGGGCCCTGGGCAGCCTGGGCTGCTGTGAAATGGGGAGGTTGGTGGCCCTGCATGGCACAGGGGGTTGGAGCTCCATGATCCTTGAGGTCCCTTCCAACCCGGGCCGCTCTATGATTCTATCATATATCTGGGTCCTGCGCCCTGCTTCCACATTTTGTATGTCTGGATGAATTTAGGAGCTGCTTGTTCATCCAGGCAGGCTTCCTGCCTTCTTTGCCTTTGGTTGTCATTACGACTGACCGTTCTACGACTTGGAGGAGGAAATCCTTGAAAATCAGCCAGCTTTCTGAGTCCTTCTTCCCTCCAGGATCATCCCATGAGATACCTTGCAGCTTTTGTCCCTGACAGAAAGGTGGTGAGCATTATTCTCACACTCTGGTTTTTGTCCCCACTATATTTTTAGATTTTCGGTTATAACTGGCAAGGTTTAAGCTTTCCTTGAAATTTTTTTCTTTCAATCATAAGTAAGTTTCAGCTTGTTAAATTCATATTGTAAAACTAATGCTGTTTCCCAGGCCTTGGGGATATCCTGCCCGTGTAATTACAGGTCTATGCTGCAACTATGCAGACACGATTATTACCAGTAGTATGAATAATTGCAGCACTTGGCTGGCTTGTGGTCAGGCACTGTCTAGTTACCTAGATGTGGAACAGTTAAAATAATAAAAGACAATAAAATAGAACAGAAAGTTGCTTAAGTGTTTCTCAGTATTGCTCCTGATGGGCAGTTCTGCTTTCTGTGGTTGTGCAGGTATGATGAGATTGAGCTGACAGTAAATCCTGCACGGCTCAAACTGCTGGGTTTTGTCCTAGTTTTTAGGAAGAAGGTGGTGTGGAGGGGGGGTCCTTTGTTTTTGATTTGGAAGCGGTCTTTACCCTCTTGTTCAGAATTACTGATGTCTATAAGCAAATGTAAATAAAGGGCAGTGGCTGTTAGATTGGCAATTAGTTCTGATTGAGCAGCTCCTTCAGGAATAGAATGGGTGATTATATGAACATTAACACTAATTTATTGCCTTACATGGTTTGGTGCTTCTTTTTGTGTTTAAGAAGTGATGCAATCTTTTACCCATCCCTCAGATGGGACTTCAGGAACTTCAAATATGTTCCTATTTCTGTTTTCTCTTTTAAATATATTCTGTTTTTGGCTGTAACATATTAGGAACAGGTATCGGGAAAGCTTCGAATCCAGAGGTTTGCTTTTTCCTCTATTGGGAACTCAGTGAACACAGAAAAATGACAGTTGTTGGAAGGAGGATTCGTACTGGTTAGGAGAGCTGTTGTGTATGTAATATGCAATGCATGTAATATGTAGCATCTAATATATGTTGTAACATACAATGTCCCTGTTTTCACAGGAATTTTTGCCTCTCATCCACATGTACTTCTTAAGTGATGCTATGATGGAGTAAATGGTCTTTTGGAAGACAATATTTACTTCCATACAAACTGTATCCTTAAATCACAGTCTGGTGTTGACTGCCTGAACCCACAATCAGAGCTGGTGGTGGCTGACAGGGAAACAGCACCTCCAGTATGGGAGTGATAAAGGCATTTTAATCCTACTTTCATTTAGACTGAAGTGTAAAATGATTAAATATGTGGTTAGAAGAAGAGGATATCACAGGGAAAAGAAAAGTAAATAGAATACGAGTGCAAAATATTGGTGTGTTAATAAACTATCACTTGGACCACATAAAGTGAGAGAGGTCTTTGGAGCATTTACATGCACAGCTTTCATTTCATGCTGGTTCCCCTGTTTGTTTAATTTTCAGCAGTCTCTCCTGTGCTTAATCTCTCAAGGTTAAATGGCAAATACCAGTGCATTGTATTGTGTGTACAGTGCACTTGGGTAGTACCCCAAATCTGGTTACGTTGCTGTAGGATATTCAAAGAAAATTGGTTCTTGCACTCTGCTGCAGAGCTTGCTGTGTGAATGGCAGTGCAGAATTGTGTATGGAAAAGATACCTGATGTCTAGTATTATGCATAGAAGCTCTTACAGGTTCAGGGTAGTGGGGAGAGTGCCTGAATCCTGAAGATTGCTGTAGAATCATACAAGGGTTTGAGTTGCAAGGGACCCCATGAGGTGGTGTGGTCCCACTCCCTGCAATGCAGAGGGACACCACAGCTCCATCAGTGCTCAGAGCCCCATCCCTTGGCTATGGCTGTCCTTGAATATGATGTTACATGTGAAATCAGAACCAAATATCATTAAGCAGTAATTTTAATAGTAAACACCCTTCAGAGCAAATGGTGTAATTATCCCAAAGGCAAACATTGAAACATAGAACCATTGGACAGGCCAGGTTGGAACGGGCCTGAAGAGACCATCAGGTCCAACCTTACATGGGGATTACATCATCCAGCCTGTTCAGTCCTCCAGTCAAGAGGAGACCCTGTTCAGTCTCCTCTTGAAAACCCCCGGTGATGAGCACTGTACCACGTCCCTGGGGAGCTTCTTACACTGATTCATTGTTCTCACTCTAACAATTATTATTTTTTTAATCAACACGAACTCTCTACCAGTGCAACCCTTGTCTCTTACGATCTCCCTGCAAAGACAGAGCCTCCGTCCTCTTTGTAGCTGCGCTTTAAATACTGGTTCTTCAGCCCTTTGGTCAGCTTTTGATCCTCCTTTGGAGCCTCTCAAGTCTGACTGTCTCAAGACTGACAGATGGAGCCTGACGAGCAAGGAGGGGTGTGATCCCATCACAGTCCATGAAGGCGCAGCTCAGGAGCCCATCTACCTTTACTGCAGCAGGATGCTGCTCAGCTGTGTGCCAGCAGGGCTGCTTCTCAGCCACACGTGTCCTAACCACTACTGGGCTCTTGGGTTGTGTCACCCCAGGCTCAGGGCCATTGTAAAATTTTTAACTGCTCTTGTTTGCCCACTCTTCCAGCCTGCTCAGGTTTGTGTGCAAAGCAGCCGTCCCTTCAGCTGAGTCCATATTGCTGCTCTTTAGAGTGAATGGCAAACTTGAGGAGGAAGTTTTTCCCCCAGAGGGTGGTGAGGCACTGGCACAGG
>NW_024884966.1:1546527-1719294 GCF_019232065.1 Centrocercus urophasianus
ATCCAACCCAAACCTCCCCTGTCTCACTTTAAAACCATTCCCCTTGTCCCATCACCACCCACCCTCACACACAGCCGTTCCTCTCCTGTTTATCCGCTCCCTTCAAGTTCTGGAAGGCCACCATGAGGTCACCTCACAGCCTTTTTTTTCCAATATTTAAGGTGACAAGAAATGTGGTTAAGACAGGGAAAAACACAAGTGAGTTAGTGAAATCAATTTCACTAGCTTTGGGACAGCTTTCCTTGAGTAGTTTGGGTCCCATGGGACAGTCCTTTATTCTTTTCCAAGCATTTGCTTCTTCTAAAGAAATCTGTAGCTGTAGTCCTACCAAGAGCAGCAGAAGGACCTGTGTTTATGAATTCCTGTACAGCATTACGTCCTTTCCCCCTTATTGTTACATAATTCATCCTCAGGAGGTGTTTCCTCATTTTCTGATGAGCATTTGAGGAGGGGAAATGGACAACTGTGATTTGCAGTTATGCAGGAATGGAAGATGACAGCTAATAAACTCTGGGGATGTTCATACAAAAACAAATGCAGTAGCAAGTAACCATCCTTTTAATCTTCGTTTTTGTGGTGTTAGAGCATTCGGTGTTTTGAGAGTAATGTGAAAATCTCAGTTACACATGAATATTTAACTGATATGTGAGCTCTCAAGCTTTGGTTTGTGATTTGTCTCCAAAAATGGTGGTTGAAAAGAAAGTATTCTAGAGTGGCAGTTCACAAGTACGTGTTGAAGCTTAAAATGTTTTTCTTTGCCCTTAGTGGTGTTTTCTCATCAGTTTTATATATATCATTAGATATTTTTGCTAGGGGTTTATTCAGTTTAACTTCTGGAGAGAACAGTGCTCTCAGAAATAACAAGGACGTTTTCATGGCTCGGTTTTGTTTCTTGTTTTTAAGTAATTTTAAGATGGTAGACATGCTAAGATGCCTTGAGTACATGGGAGAGGAGAGGGTGCTGTTTTGCAGGTTCATGTGAGCACAAGTGGAAGGCTGAATGAGGTCAGTCACATTGACTCAGGCTCCTGCAGTATTGGTGCAACCCGCTCCACAAGTATGGAGAAGGAAGAGAAGTAATTTAACGTAGATTAAATGTAAATTAGGTCTCATTTTTCAGTTTCCTGCTTCTAAACCTCATCAGTACAGCAGACTGCTCACCTATCCTTCATTAGCAGTTTTTCCTAAAGGATTCATATGTATTTATTTTGAGGTTTGAGCTTTTTTTTCCCCAACAGTCTGGACAGCAAGGACTCTGAGCTGCTGGATTGGAATTCATTTTCTGTCCTTATTTCTCTGAGGCTTTTCACATCTACAGTGTGTTGTGCTCTCACTGTGATCCTCATTCAGCCTACCTTTAACTCTCTCATTCCTTCCAGATTGGTATCAGCATCTTGGGCATTGGACACGTAATGCTGTAACTTGTCCCTTGCCCCCAGGCTGATGTGTACATCCTGGGCTGAAGGAAGGCGCTTAGTTTGCTGCTTTCCAAGTCATTGGTGTCACAATACAGTCTTTTCCTTGTGATGTGATGAGAAACACGTGACTTTTTTGAGTGGTTATCCTATCTGTAACTCTGTCAAGTGGTTTGCTGACATGCACGTTTTGTAGACCTCAAGCAGTCCTTTTATTTTCGTATTTATTTTCACAGAATGGCCTGGGTTGGTTGGAAGGGACCTCAAGGATCACGAAGCTCCAACCCCCCTGTGCCATGCAGGGCCACCAACCTCCCCATTTCACAGCAGCCCAGGCTGCCCAGGGCCCCATCCAACCTGGCCTTGAACACCTCCAGGGATGGACGGGGCATCACAGCCTCTCTGGGCAGCTGTTCCAGCACCTCACCACTCTCATAGCACACAACTTCCCCCTGACATCCAACCTCCATCTGCCCTCAAATAGTATTTTGTTTTGTCTGTGGATATGGGAAAGGAACTCATCTCTGTAAGCATCTGAGAGTTGAAATTTTGAGCTGTCTGACGCACCTACACTCCTCAGAAGTAATTTTCTGAGGTCTGTAGACTTTTCATTTGGAACGCTGCAGTGTGCTAAAGACTCAATCCTGCAGTAGAAGTTTCTCAGTTGACTGACAGCAAGTGACCCAGTAGGTGGTGTTTCTATCAAATTACTTTGGGAATTCAAGATAATAATGTGTTTGGATGATGATGTTCAGAAAACTTCACATATTTAATAAATGAAATATTCTGTAGCGCATTGCAGATGGTTTTAAACCATTTTAACAAATAGGATAGTAGCACAGAAGTGTCTTTGCTAGCGTGTGAGGTTTGACTTGCTTTACAACTTCTTTTACCTAGTATGTCATAGTAGAGTCTTCATTCAAGGACTCAGTAAAATAATGAACAAATTGGGGAAGGGAAGCCTCTGCTTCTGTGCTTTGGTTTAAGCTCTATTTTGTCAGAATATGTAGTAAAGTATATAAAAATTCGTAATGTTTTATGGCATTTGGGAGGAGGACTTTAACCAGAGCTGCAGTTTGGTTGCCTCTGTTTATATTTCTGAGAACATGAAACCCAAATCTGACTCCATATTTACTTGTATTAATGACAGTACATTTGAAACTTGACATTGGAACTTGGCTTCGGTTTTTCCCTCATTTGTTTTATTAAATAAAATCATGGTGAATACAAGGCAAGCACAAAACAAAAAGATTAGACAAGCATACATGAGCTTAAGTACACTAAATTAGAAACTAAGTTAATCCTGTTTAGAAGAGAGAGGCTCCCTGAGGCAGGCTGCCTTTGTTTTGGTTTGTCTGTTTAGAAATGTCATCAAATAGTATAAAATAATAGTGACCATTTGACCATAGCCTGTCAACCAGCTTGTATTACAGACACCTTATGGGAAACATCAGCCTTGTGCTAAGAGGTAGGGTTAGAAATCAGATGGTTTTTTATTAGGGCTTCCTATTAAAAATACTACTGAGTCAGACTGAAGGTTCATCCAACCTATTCTGTTGGCCAGCCGTGGATGTTGAGGAATATAAGGAAAGGGCAAACACGTGGATAAGCTTCTGCAGGATGCTTTCCTAACCTCGATCTACACACAGGAGAGGCTCCCTGAGGCAGGCTGCCTTTGTTTTGGTCGTTCTCAGTTACTCTTCCTTTCATGAGTTTGTCCAGCTGCTGTTGGAAGCAGTCTAGGCTTTAGCAGTAGCTTGCAGCAAGCTTTTTACTTATTTGTCTCCTTTTATGCAGCATGAATCTTGATTAGTCATTATTTAAATAAATAACCAAAACAATTCCCAGATTTTGGTGTAGGAGTAGTTGGAAAATGTAATTTTATCTGTTCGCTTTCCTATCTGACTGTACAGGACCCACAGTGCTGCAAAGGAGTGTTTTCTGAATGGGGATTGCTTTTGAGCAGCATAAGTGCAAAACTGCCTATACTTCCTAATGGGGGCATGACTTTATTTCTCCTTTTATTAAATGAAACGATCACAAACTTTGTGTGTAGTATTCTGAATCTGTGATAATACACAAGTATTGATGGAAGGGCTCCTTTGTCTGTTCAGACCAGGTGAAGAAGGTGTACCATGACTGTTACACTTGGTTGGTGGGTCTTGTAGGTACTTTAAGTTGTACGAGTCACATCAGTTCTTCAGCTGAGATTCTTTGAAAAGTGGAGGACGCTGCAGGTGAAGAAAGAATTAAAAAAGTACACCAATAAAACCTAAGGTCTTACTCTGAAATATGTTTTGCTTTACTGCTAAGGCTAGCTCTCAGGAATTCCAGACCCTGGAGGTAAGAGAGAGAGCCTGGGGAAATGGACGGCTCCCCTTTGGTTGAGGAGGATCTGGTCAGAGGTTGTCTAAGAATGCTTGACCCATGCAAATCCGCAGGCCTTGACGTCATTCCGAGC
This sequence comes from Centrocercus urophasianus, assembly GCF_019232065.1. Lineage (NCBI taxonomy): Eukaryota > Metazoa > Chordata > Aves > Galliformes > Phasianidae > Centrocercus > Centrocercus urophasianus. The sequence continues at coordinate 1,550,404 of NW_024884966.1, forward strand.
AAGTGGAACAGAAGAAGGTTATCAGGAATAGTCAGTGTGGATTCATTGAAAGGAAATCGTGCTTGATCAACCTGGTAGCCTTCTAAGATGTCACAACTGGCTGGACAGATAAGGGTAGAGCAGTGGGTATTGTGTATCCTGACTTCAGCATGGTGTTTGACACTGTGTTCCACAGCATCCTAATGGGTAAACTTAAGAAGTGTGGGATGGATGAGTGGACAGCAAGGTGTGTTGAGAACTGGCTGACTGGCAGAGCCCAGGGGTCTGTGATCACAATCTAATTGGAGGCTGTAACTAATGATGTTCCCCAGGGTAGACTGAGAGTTGGGTGGAGAGGAACCTGATGAGGTTCAAAAAAAGGAAGTGTAGAGTCCTGTCCTGTATGCATCAGTACGGGCTGGGGAATGACCTGCTGGGGAGGAGCTGGTGGAGATGGTCCTGGTGGACAACAGTCTGTCCATGAGCCAGCAGTGTGCCCTGGGGCCAAGAAGGCCAGTGGCATCCTGGGGTGCATTGAACAGTGTGGCCTGCAGGTTGAGGGAGGTGATCCTCCCCCTCTGTTCTGTCCTGGGGAGGCCACATCTGGAGTACTGTGTGCATTTCTGGGCTCCTTGGTTCAAGAATGTCAGAGAGCTGCTGGAGAGCGTCTAGTAGAGGAGCGCTAAGGTGAGGGGATTGGAGCATCTCGCATACGGGGACAGGCTGAGAGACCTGGGACTGTTTAGCCTGGAGAAGAGGGGACCTAAGGGTCAGTAGTCAGGTGCATGGGGCTACACTCTTCAGTGGTCACAGAGGACAAGGGGCAACGAGCATAGATTGGAACATAGGGAGTTCCGTGTGAACATGAGGAAAATAATTATTTACTTGGAGGGTGACAGAGCCCTGGCACAGGCTGCCCAGAGAGGTGGCGGAGTCTTCTCTGGACAGAACCAAAACCCACTTGGGTGCTTTCCTGTGCAACCTGCTGTAAGGTCTGCTCTAGCAGAGAAGGTTGGACTCAATGATTTCCAGTGGCCCCTTTCAAGCCTCAAGGCTCTGTGATAACTTCTTATTTTATAAATTCTTAGAAATATCTGTAATGCTTTGTGGATCAGTGTTTACTTTTAAAATGCAATTAACATAAGAAAATTTGTCTTTTGTAACCTTTTCTTTAAACCGTAAGTGCATACAAAAAAGTACAGCTGTAATCACAGAGTAAAACCTTTGACCAATCTGTTGTACAGTTGTTCTGTAGCTCAAGATGCTATCTTATCACCCGTTGAATTTATAGAATTTGTTTGAATTTTGAATAAGTTAACATTAATCACTTGTCTGGTACATTTTTTAATTTTTTTAAAATTTTTGCTTTTGGTTTAGAAGGTAGTGCAATTAATTAATTTTCTAATTGACTCGATGAAAGATTTACTCTGTGCAATGAGCAGAAATATTTGGATAAAATTTTGATTTGCTCAGAGAAACCTTGGCTGCCCCCATCCCTTGAGGTGTTGAAGGCTGGGTTGGTTGGGCTTTGGGCAGCCTGTGGTGGGAGGTGCTGCCCACGGCTGAGGGTTGGTGGTGGGTCATCTTGAGCCCAAACCATTCTGTGATTCTTTGTCTTTTTTCTTTTTTCTTTTTTTTTTTTTTCCAATGGAAGTTTCTGCTTGAAGGTGTTTTCCAACCTAAGTGATTGTGTGATTGTAGTCATACCAACTACAGTTTTTATTTTGAAGATTCCCTAAAGTAATTTCCTTTATCACCAGTCGTTTTTCTTTGCCTGTTGGATCGAGCGTTGATATTGTAGTTAGGATGGGAGGCAGAAAAGCATACCAGAAAGCAGGCTTTGTAAAGAAGTAATGTGCTAGAAGAGAAACAAGATGCTAAATGTGTAGAAATGAATTTATGACTTCTACAAATTGGATTCTCTTTCAGTATGTTAAAGGTACGGCAGAAGAAGGACATTGCATGAGTTCCCTTCCATTGTGCTGTGATGAGCAGTGAATTTCTAAACTTTGTACTGCTGCAGTTTTTGAGGGGTTTAGTCTTTGTCCTTGGGCAGCAGCAGTGGTAATTCAGGTATGTGGTGGTAGATGCATGCACCATGCACTATCAGATCCCATGTGTTCTCTGCCAACACTTGGCAGTGCTGAGTGATGGAGGTGAGAGCTGCATCAGGTTTTGAAGTGATTTATTGCAAGACTTCATTTTAGCTTGACTGAATTTTTTTTTCTAACATTTTATTTGAAAAAATCTAAATAAAAGATCCTTTCTGGCAATGTTTCCCCTTGAAGGCTACATGAAATCTGTTTTGCTAACTCAGGAGGCTTTATTTAGCAGAGCTTGATGATGTTTTTCCATTCTTTTTGTACTGGCTGGTACTGTACTGGCCATTATATTTTACACGTATCAGCATGTAGGTATTTAAAGGCTTATTCAGAATTTCCATTCTTGGATTTTTATCTGGAAAACCATTGCTAAATTTTACTTATTTACATTTTCCTTATTCCTTAAATTTCAGCATTCAATAAAGCCTTAACTAACCTGTAAATAGGCTCCATCAGGATATTTGGAAACCACCCTGTAAGAACTTTTCAAGTTTTCTGTTCATTTTTGTAGTCTGAGATAATAAAGAGTGCTACTTTTGTTTTTATGATGCTGTTTCAAGGCTGGTATTTACTTTAAGTGGATAATAGTCCACCACAGGTTGTTAGTTTTTCCCCTTCTGATGCTGAACGGTTGAGCGTGTTGTTCAATCGCTGATGGAAGTCTCTGATCAAATTGTGTATGTGGTGAATTTTAAGGCAGAAAAGATATTCCAAAGTGAAAGTTATTCTCCCTTCAGAAGAGGAACTTCTTGAGACACTGCGTGCATCTTCCTGCCATGATGAATGTGTTAATATTTCTATCTGAACCTGCAGCCCTCTGTGATTGAACCCGTTTGGTTCAGAGTATTAAACGGGAGTTGAAGGGTCCATACCAACTTGGGAGGACTGGACTTTGATTTAGTATTTAATAAGCAAGCATTTTGGTCTGGTGATCTGAAAAACTAGCTTTTATTTTACTGTAGATTTCACCAGAAGAGTAGACGAGTATAAATTTCTGTCTTAAGTGAAAATCGTTATTATGGCCCTGAATTGTTGCTTTTAGTAGCCAGTGAATGTTGGTGGGTCAGCACTGGGAGACGAGTAAATGATGAATTATTGGAAGTTCATTTTCTGTAACACATAAAAGTAATACCAGTCATTTTCAGTACATTCTGGCGGTTTCATGGCTGCACATTAAATATTAATACTATTTTTCAAGATTTGGTGGTATTTCTGGTATTTTTATTGAGGGCGGTTTTTTTTGTTAAAGAAATTTGTAGGTTATTTCATTAGCATTTGATTCATACTTTTAATACTTCTAAAGACAGTGTTGAGAGAAGAACATTTGACGTACTTGGAAGGAGTTGGCAATATAGAACAGGAGACATAATCTCTTCTTGGAGAACTGTATCAATTACGCATTTGAATGTGTAGTTGAAAGCAAGGCAAGGCATTTCTGTGGACTAGAAATACATCCTAAATGTGTATTATGGACTGTTGGAGCTGTTGATGCATGGCACACCTCTACTTGCTTGTGCATGCAATGGTAGCACCTCATCCCTTTAAGTCTGCAGGTTGTTGCTGAAAAAAAATAAAAATCACAAGAATAATACTTAGACACGAAGATTTTGCCAACCTGATTAATGTGGGTTTTTTTTTTGTTGTTTATGTATCTATATATATAAATATATAATAACATATCTGTATTTTACATATGATCATAGGATCATAGAATGGCTTGCGTTGGAAGGGACCTTTAAGATCACCCAGTTCCAACCCCCTGCTATAGGCAGGGACACCTCCCTCTAGACCAGGTTGCTCAGCCTGACCTTGAGTGCTTCCAGGCAGGGGGCATCCACAGCCTCTTGATGCAACCCAGCACACAGTTGGCCTTCTGGGCTGCAAGAGCGCATTACTAGTTAATGTTCAGTCTTTCATCAGCTGACACCATCAAATCCTTCTCAGGACTGCTCTCAACCCATCGTCCACCCAAGCTGTATCTGTGCTTGGGATTGCCCCGACCTCGGTGCAGGACTTTGCGCTTGGCTTTGATGAACTCTGTGAGGTTGGCATGGCCCCACCTCTCAAGCCTGTTCAGATCCCTCTGGATGGCATCCCTTCCCTCCAGCACGTCAGCTGCATTGCTCAGCTTGGTATCATTTGCAGACTTGCTGAGAGCGCACTCGATCCCACTGTCTGTGCTGCCTCAGAGATGTTAAATAACACCCATCCCAACTCTATCCCTAAGGAATGCCACTTGTCACCAGTCTCCCTTTGGACATTGAGCCGTTGACCGCAGCTCTCTGAGCGTGGCCATCCAGCCAGTTCCTTACCCAGGAATTGAATTTGATTATATTTTTATTATTTTTATTATTATTATTTGATGATATTTTTAATATGTAGAATTACAGCTATTTCAGAGTATTTTGAGGCTTATCTTTTTGATACACAAATAGAACGCATGTAATGAATATAGATTTGAATTTCACTTGTAATGCTATTTCTTAAGAACATTGCAGTCCTTTCAGTGAAGATCTTTATAAGAAATAAGAAATGGTTCATTTCCCCTCACGTAACAGCCAGTTTGTCATGGTTGGCTTTTTCTGGTGCTGCTTCTGGCTCTCGGATGTTATCAATTAGTATCTTTTTTAATAAAGCACATTTATAAACTTCTGTTTGTTTAAATCGTTAGGCTATTTTCCTTAGTGTTTTTCTTTTTTCTTTTTTTTTCTTTCTTTTTGCCACACAGCCTGTGTGTGGTCAGAAAGTTTTGAGGTGTTGTAGGAAGTTACTCATTTCTAAAATTCTCTGTGCTTGGGTGGTCATTGAATGGCTAGATACTGTCGCTGTGAGCCATGTTGCTCATTTATACATAGCTTTATTGTTTAAAATCTCTTCCTGCCCTTAATTACTCTCATTATATTGACATTTCTCTGGTTTGTAAAGGTTTAATTTTCAGGTTTGTAAACTTTTTGACGGCGTGCTGTTGGCTTGCTTAAATTCGCTGTCTTACAGCACAGTTCAATTTCACAAATTATGTAAGGTAAGATGGATGGTAGCACATTTTTCCGTGTCTTTCGGGAGCATCTTTTCACCAGCATTGCTTCTCCAGTGATTACGAGGATTCAATAAAGTCTCGCACTGTTACTTAATACAGCACTGGCTCAGCTTGGTATTTTAGATTCCTACCCATCCACCAACCCATCGTGTTTGTCTGGAGTCTGAAAACCAAGCTGAGAAGATGTGGGCTTGTCTGTGTGTGCTGTGCTCTGATGATCTCAGGAATTTGTTTCCTTGATGTAATTTCATTCACTTTTTGAAGGATGACAGCTATTCTCCCTTTTATGTAAGGATGTCTGGTTTAACATTGGTTGAGGTGTTTTCATGCAGACTTCTTTGACAGGATGAGAATCATCCTGGCCTACTAGTTTTGAGCAAGCCCACATAATAAGGTATGAAAAGGAAGCTGGAAGCTGTATCCCATCATCATTTTGGTGAAGAATCCTAATCTTATAGCTCCTGAATTCTTTATTATTGCTTTTAATTAAGACTGTGTACTAGTTATCTAGTGGTATTTGAGTTTTCAGCATGATAAATGTACATCTCAAAGGACAGTGGCACTATCAGAGGTGTTCTTTCCCTGTCTTCTCTCAGCCATCATGACAGCAATTGAAGCTGGGCTTTCCTCACAAATATTGTGACTATCTGCAAAGAAAAAAGGCATATCTTGCTTTGGAAGTCCTACTGTCCAAGCTGACCTACCCAAAACAAGTCCAGCCACCTGTCAAAGGGAGGATGAGTCTACAACGCATGGAAAATGCAGTGCTTCATGGTAGGAGATTGCCATCTTGTAGTCTTACAGGGTCATCTGTACACGACCTTCTAAAAAAACCATGTCATTTGATGAAAAAGTTTTTGGAGACAAGAGTGTTGTTTTTCTCCTTGTTGGAAACTTCATGGAAATGGTGAGTTCAGGCTGGCCGATGGGGAAGGAAGTGATAAAAAGTTTGGTACTGGAGAAGGAATAGGACAGCAAGGTGTTGGGCAGGAGGAAATGAGTTGTGAGCTTCAGTAAGAGCCGAGTTACGGCATAAGAGTAAAATAAAGAAAATTTGAAGGTGAGGGTAAGCCATGGGAAAATGTTCTGCTGGAAGATTGGAATACCTTTGATATCCTGGGATGATTGCAATGTAGTCTTCTTACAAGATCTGCACTTGCAAGAATGTCAGTAGGAGAACAAGCAGAAGAGAAGTTTAAGGAGTTAAGCTGTAAGCTTTGCTGGTAGGAGTAAAGACAGGTTTTTGGAACATATGTATTGTTACTATGCTCTATTGGGAACGAAGGTAGAACATTTAAAATTGCAGCTAGATTTATAGGCAGTGTTTATTTGCAGTGGCAAGAAATTGGACTGTACAAGTAAGTACATTTCCATTAATGGCATTCATAAGGAGTGCTAGAGGCATAAAAGTAGCATTTTTCATATATGTGTACTGACGAATTGCATTAATGGAAAATTAACACTATTATGCAGAAGTTAATGAGACTGAACTGAGACTTCAACGCTGAAAGCCATGTATGACTTAGGCTGTGATAAAGTCCTATCAGCTCCTGGAAACTGCTCAGTCTTTTATATAACCAGTGCAGTTCAACACCACCAATATTTTAAATGGGAATTCAGACCAGAAATTATCAGAGGTCCCTTCTCTCCAAAATTACAAATTATAACTTATTCGGTATGATGCTTTACAGCATACTTAGTTTTACTTCCTCAAAGTTCTGATAAAAAATGCCTGTTCTGGGGAAGCAGACATTTGTTTCCCACCTACAAAGTGGTTTGGGAAAACAGATGCTCAAATTCTGCCCCTGTATTCCAGATTTGATAGCTATGCTTGAGCAAGGGAGTTGGACCTGGTGACTTCTAGAGGTTCCTTCCAACCTAAATTATTTTGTGATAAAAGTTACATGTAGCATGGGCTGTATTATTAATAATGGGCATTATTTTTTCAGATTCTTGTGACAGTATCTCCAAAACAAGCATCTGTCCCCAGAAAGTCTCACTGGTCACTTTGGGCTCTGATCCTGCTGAGCTGGACCGAAGAGTGGCTGGGGCAGAAGCCTTAAGGAGCAAATGTAGAAACTGACCTTCCCCCAGCGGCACAGTTCAGGAGAGGCTGTGGAAACCTGGAGCTGCGATAGCTATTTACATAGCTGGTTTTATCCAACTGTAATTTCAAGTGAATATATTTCCTAGTTGTCTTTTTTCATATCTATTTCTTGACTATGTTCTCTAGCCGCCCACCAGAACCAGCTTCTACTCTTCCCCAGCAAATAGTCCCACCATCCGTGTTGGTATTGTTTGGGAACAGTGCGACGTGGTGATGCGGGGTTATCGGAGGACAGAAAACAAATAGAGGAAAAAATGGATTTCTATGATTCTGTGGAGTAAGCACAATGAGCAGACGGGTCACTGGAATGTAAGAGGCTGCCGTGGCAAAGCAGGGAATTTTTTGTTGCTCTGTTTTCTGTGGGGTATTCACTCCTTGTTAAGGTTACTCTGTTTTTGTCAACCTTTCTTCTGAGATGCTACGGTTTAAAGATCATTGGGCTGTGTGTTTCGTAGTCAAACACGCTGTGCAGTGGTCCACGTTCTCCATTTCATGTTGAAGTTGAGCTCATGCACGGTAGCTTTTTTCCCATTTCTCCTGAAATGCGTTTCGTTTAGAGCCGACGAATCTTACTGCAGTGCTGACCACGCGAAACCTCGCTTGGTAGGAACTGAATTGTGGCATCATAAATTAAAGTACTGAGAGGTTACCCGTTTTATTTCCCTGCCTGTGAAATATACTGCAGAGAAAGGAAAACAAAGTTAACAGATACAGGAGGTTGAAATGCATGGGTTTCTTTTGCCGTTAATGTAAGTTCTGAATGTGAGCACTGAAGTGGCGACCTTCTCTTCAGTGTATTGACGTTGGAAAATGAAGAGTCTGTGTGGTGACTGAATTTCCATTGACACTTTTTTTGCCATTTCTAGCAGTACTTACTTCAAACATTGAACGTTCAGCCCCTGTTATTTCAACTGTTCCTTGAAAATGGCTATTTCAAATCAATATTGAAGCTACGTGTCTCCTGCTGCCCTGTCACGTGATGGTGTCATTTATTTCCCCTTCTAAAATTGCTGATCGTAGTGGAAAATAACTTTAAATACATTTTTGGCTATTTTACTGTATCTACAGGTATTTTTACAGCTTAAATCCCTTAGAAGGGTGCAAAAGAAACTTATTTTTTCAAGTACTATTTTATTCTTTCCTTTTATCCATTTAAATGGTAATGCATTTTGCTCAGAAATGCCATTTCTGAGTTCATACCTTTCTTATTTTAAGCCCACTTAAATTAGCATTCATCATGGGCTGTTTTTAATTTTTTAATTTTTATTTTTTTTGCGTGTCACAGAAATATACTTCTGAGAAAGATTAGGAATAGAGTCTGCATTGATCGATATTCAAATACATTCGTTGCGTTTTTTTTCTTTGCGGTTTAAGGGGAAAAATATTATCTCGTGATTATCACGAGGAGGAAAAGCAATGCTAAGATTTGGCTTGGCTTTCTGAGATGCCATTTTGCTGTGAATGTAAATATTTATAAAATGGAAACTTGGAAAATTTGTGGGAAGTTATTGAAGCTTAAAATTATGGAAAAAAATACGCCTAATCAATAATTAGATAATTGGAACACGGCTCAGACTGTTTCTGTCCTTTCAGGTCTTTTCAGAATATTCTGATACGTTTGCACGGATAACTTGACTTCATTTCACTTATCTCAGCAATTCCCATGAAATAGACATATTTTTAATAAATCAAATCCAAACGTACCCATTGCCAAGATGGTACAGCACAGTAACACGACTGCTACGTTAGATACAATGCTGATCTGCTGAAAAGAAATGACATAATGACATTTACTACAGCAGGAAAGCAGTTTGGGGAAAACAGCACTTAAAAAAATCTTTTTCTGTGAAGGTTGTCATAAGGCAGAGGTTTGGCCTCACTGATCCTTCCATCATTCACAAGTCCTCCCCCATTCTGCTTGTTCAAGTAGGTGCCTCCTTGGCTTACTCTTGGCAACGGGAAATGGTTTGGAGTTGAAGGAGGGCAGATTGAGGTTGGATGTCAGGGGGAAGTTGTGTGCTGTGAGAGTGGTGAGGTGCTGGAACAGCTGCCCAGAGAGGCTGTGATGCCCCGTCCATCCCTGGAGGTGTTCAAGGCCAGGTTGGATGGGGCCCTGGGCAGCCTGGGCTGCTGTGAAATGGGGAGGTTGGTGGCCCTGCATGGCACAGGGGGGTTGGAGCTTCGTGACCCTTGAGGTCCCTTCCAATCCAGGCCATTCTGTGATACTCTCACAAACATCTAAATGCTAACTGCAGTTGTGTGTGTAGCGGGTGTCAAAGGCCGGTTGTTGATTCTGTTTCTAAAATGAGTATCTATTCTCCATGTTGTTTGCTTGGGAATACCTGGAGCTGAATGCATGGAAGCCCTGTGGTCGGGTAGTTGGCTGTTTTTATTAAATACTGTGTGCAGCTCACACTCACTCTATTCTGAGAGGCGTTGGTGGATCCCTTCTGTTACTCCAAATGAAATTGGACTGAAAACACTGCAGAAAGGATGCCTCTATTTGGGCATGTGGACATGAGTTTCAAACGCGTTGCTTTATATTTATAGAAAAGTTGACATAGTCAGCTTCAGTTCTAAGTTAAAGTTAGCAGCTCCGATTTTACTAAAGATTCTGTGCGTGGAAAATCAGAAACGGAGCAACCAGATGAAATGATTTTGAAATGTGATCGTCTTTATGTGAGCATTTTCCAATCACTACGGAGGGACAAAAAAGTCTGTTCATGTTCTTTGGTTGCTGAGCCACCACAATGGAGCAGTGCTGGAGGTGGGAGCTGCTGCTGCATGGGTGCTGCCCTGTGATGAAGCTGAGAGCCTGAGCACCAGTGCTTGTGGAATAACCTCAGGGAGCAGCTGAAAGTTAATTTTAAAATATGATTTGGAAGTTTTTTTTTTTCTGTTTTATTCATTTTTTTCTCCTTTGTAGACTACCAAAGTAAGCAGTAGGGAATTGATAATGCTTTTAATGTGAAAGCAAGCATCTCACACGGAGATGGGGAGCTGTGTAGCTGTGCATCTTTTTGTTTTTCCCAGTTGTTTTCCTACTTGCATTTTAATGTGATACAATTCAAACGCAGTTTTGCCTCGTATAATAAAATCTCAAATGTGCCAGTGAAAATCATTCTTCCTTACGCAAAGCAGAATGTCAGAACTCAGTCACAACTGATTGGAAATGCGAAAGCAGGCAGTTAATTAAGCAGTTTGGATTGCTGAGTGGCGGGACGTTATGAGTAGGCAGATTTGGGCTGCGCACGATGAGCTCACAGGACTCACACTGTAACGTGTGCGTGTGGATGTATGGGAGGAACAGCTCACTTTCCATTGTCCGATGCCAGGCAAGTCAAGGTGTAAAAGCACAGTGCTCTTAGTGGCACCTCATGCCACAGTGCTGCAAAAAGAAGCGGCACGTTTCTGTCATCTGCAGATGTACGGTTTTGAGCCACGTCCTTTGCTGAGCGAAATTAAAACAAGAACCTCTGATCTGCTGCAAGTTCAACTCGAGGCGGTTTGCTAGAAGTTAAATAACATTGATGTTTTAGTTGGAGCTGCTGCAGGAGAGGTATTATTTTAAACGAAAATGAAGTCTCCAGCTATCTGGTTGTGAATGTCTCTCAATTACAGTGGCGTCCGCGGATCTTGGATCTGAACGAAGATTTGGCTAGAAATTCTCCACATCCTTACTCAGTGTTTTCCTCTGAATAAGAAACAGCATGTGTGAATCGCATTTGCTCTAATCCACTCCATACAGGAGGGAAAAAATGCTGTGAAAAAATGATTATGCGGTTTAGAATTATTTTGATTGCAGTGGACGGATTCCTTTTTAGTTTACCTCGTTAGGAGCTGAAAATGTTCAGAGCTGCAATGCTGAATGGCTGAGGCTTTTCTGTGTAGCGGAACACAAAGCCGTGCATCAGGAGCAGCCCTGCAGTTGCAGACAATCGCATTCCGACCGTGGTGTAACTTCCTGCATTGAACCCAACATGAAACGGTATTCGGCGAAAAGGAAAAAGACCCTTTTTCCTCAGCTATCCGAGCAATTAGGATGAACTGCTACTGCTGTAAGGTGGGGGCTCCCGAATGAGATAATCTGTATTTAGGCTTCCCATAACAGAAACCTCCGGAACGGAAGCGTGCTCTAACTTAATGTGTTCCTTACAGTTGGAGCTGTTACGTACAAAAAGAGATTTCTCCTTTTTTCACGAGAAACAGAACTTTGCTGTGTGTGTTCTGGAGGCAGATCTCCCTGTGACTGCTGGAAGAACGGAGATACAGGCAGCATTTAGAGGCAGCCACTGGCCCGGGAGATGTGTCCCATTCCTCCCTTCCCTGTTTCTATCAAAACAGAGGGATTTTTCCCCTCTCCTGCAGATATGTGGATAGCAACAAACTGAAATAACAACCACAGAGGCTTTTTGCAGGGAGGAGGAGAAAATCTCTACTTCTAAAAGTTGGGAATTAGCACTGGGTAGTTTTGTAAAATGCCCCGTGAGTAACTCTGAATACAACCCAGTAGGTTACATTGGGATCAGTGAATCCAGCTGCCACACCGAGAAGTATGTGCTGCATTTCTCTGACTGCCTCCCTTCCAGCTTCTTGCTCTGTACAATATGTGACCTCTGCGTGGAAATTCAAACCACTGTCGGAATTAAAAATGCATTCTCTCGGTTTCTGATTTTGGAAATGAGAGAAGGGATTGTCTGCATCTTGTGTAGTGTAAGTAATGTGCTGTGCTGGGATGGCATTGATTCTGAAATACAGGTTGTGCATAAAGCAGTGAGCACGTTACAATACATTCATCATTCCTGTTACCAGAAATAAACAGCCAGGTGGTAGTTTTGTCTTCATTCCTGTAGAAGCACTTCAGGTAAAGGTGAAGCTCAGTTTGTGAGTGCCCAGCGTGGGCTGTGAGCTGCAGCTGTGCCTGCAAGAATAGGAAGTGCTGTTGAACTCCAGATTCTAATTCGTGCAGCAGTGTTCCTTCTCAGATGTTACTTCCGAATGAAAAAGGTGAAATTTCAGCTTTGATTGCAGTTATCTTGGCTTTCTAGATCAACAAAATCTGTCGTGAGGTAGCAGAGTCTAACAACCGGAAAATCTCTTGTGAATAAATAGTACAAAAATAATATAAAGCATGCAGACAGAAAATATTCATCCTAGCAATGAAATACTGTTTTTGAGGTGCTGTTTCCACATATCCCAGCAAATTAAAGAGGTCGTACTCCTGGCAGCTTGTGAAGCAGGAGCAGTCGGCCCATGGTCTCACATAAAGATGTGGCAAGTTGTTGCTTCTGTTCCACCTTTGCATTTAAAGCAAGAAATAACTTCCATTTGTATTTTTATAAACTATTCTCTGTTCACTTCAATTAGTGATCTTGCAAGTTGCACGTCTTTATGACCTTCCCACACCTCTCCATGTTTTGCTTTTGTCTTTGGTAGAGGTAATGAGTCTCCTGGATTCTATTTGGACTGTCAGTGGGATGTAATGTAATTTACTTTACTGACTGGTTCCCTTCCAGACGTCTATATGGGTTGAAAACTGGATTATGGTATTTAAGATACAAACTGTCTGCCTTTACTTGTCACAGAAAAATACTTGTCAGTTAAGCCACAAACTCATATAAATAAGACTTTGGCCTTAAAGCAACATATTTCTTAGCTGAGCTTTGAAAGTAGGAGTTCAAAAGCTCTGTTCTGCAGAATTTTTGCTTTATATAAGTTCTTTATGTGTAACAGATGAAAGTATTTTATTTATGGAATAAAAATAAATAAATAGGCAAAAGGAAGAGGAAGATGTGTTACATAATTATTGAAGGAACAACTGTAGTGTAAGAGGATAAATAAAGAATGAGTAAATGTCTGGTAGTATTAGTTGAAGAATAGGAGACATCGATCCTGATTTTTAGCCACAGTAGATTTTACTTGATGTATAATTCATTAAACACATAACTTACTGAAGACACATAACATTATTTATTACTTACCTATGCAGGCAGGTAAATAGAGCAAATAATCAGGGATAGAACTAAGTTTAGTGGTTACATCATTAGCACTTCTCGTGTTTTTTTGTTTTAGCTTCTGCTTTGCTGGCAGGGTTCCATACTTTCACACTGAATTAGGCATTTAATATGCTCCATCATTCCTGCTGTGTTCAAGGAACTTAAAAAATACTGTTTTCTGACCATAGCAGACTTCTAACCAGATACTTATTTGGGAGTATTTTTGCTACTGCGTTTGATTCTGTCCCTGTGGCACTGTGTTCAGGAGCGTTCTCTGAAGAGTGCACGTGTGAAAGCATCATAAAATTGCCAAATGTTAGCTTTTCTTCATCATGTGGAATAACTTTTGTATTTCACATTGGATTGTCTGGGAGGTTTTCACCAAACTATGAGGTGCATAAGCTTACCTTACTTCTGAAATGTGTTGAGTCTGTTGTTAAATACTGTAAAAGAGCAGTGATTCTGAGAGCAGGAACACGTGGCTCGTTTTGTGCAGATGGCAGCGGTGTCACTGGGGATTAATCAGAATTAATGCAGATTGGGCGGTGTGAGGATTCCCTACCATGTCCTGCTAGGGTTCCTCTAGAGCAGTTTTGTCAAACCTCTGCTGTTTGAGTTTGCGTCTCCCATAGGGAAAGATATTCTGATCAAAGTTTGTGCCTGCTTAGCAGGAGGGTTTCAGCTGGGCAGCAGTGTTAGCTCAGTTTTGGAGTTGGCTGCTCTGGCGGCCAGGCAGGGAGAGGGACGTGGTTACCTTGAGTGAATTGGAGAAGTACTAAAGGGAAGCAAGGCAGAGTGCTGGAAAGGCTGCCAGAGAGGCTGTGATGCCCCGTCCATCCCTGGAGGTGTTCAAGGCCAGGTTGGATGGGGCCCTGGGCAGCCTGGGCTGCTGTGAAATGGGGAGGTTGGTGGCCCTGCATGGCACAGGGGGGTTGGAGCTTCATGATCCTTGAGGTCCCTTCCAACCCGAGCCATTCTCTAAGAGAATGCTGTAGGAGCTACAAACCACCCTTGAGTGGAGAGAATATGAGATTGCTGCAGTATTTGCATGGGTGAGGTGAGGCGCAGGGTTTGGGCCCAGAGGGGCGCTGACCCGGCCCTGGCTGTGGGGTGGGATGGAGGCAAGCACCCTCCAAGCTCAAAAGGAAAAACATCATCTCAAGAATCAAGACTGCCATTTCCCAATTTATGAATGCAGGCTTTTGCAATTCTACATGCCGTTTAATGCATTTTTTGTGTGCAATTTTGTTTGTTTGTTTTGTGGCAGTGCTCAAAGGAGCCAGTCATGATTATGGCTTCTTTATGCAGATAGGAAGACAGACTGCTCCAAAGGGTTGGTACCATAAAGCCAGGCATATGCCGAACATTATAAGCAAGAGGAGTTCCTTTTTAAGACAGTGGGAATGCTTGCATAGCCCAAGTTAAGCAAATTTGTGTGTGTTAGCAGGGTTTCATCCTGAAGTGCAAGCTGAACTGAAAGACATGGAGCCTTGCCAACTTCATATGGTTGCCTCGTGATGCACTGTGCAAAGTCCTGGAGGGTCTGGAGCCCAAATCTGCCATTGGGTTTTCTAGCGAAGAAGAGCGTTTTCATTTTTAGCGTAGGGTGCTGTTAAAATCAGGAAGTATGTGCGTGCTGCCTGGTGCTAGAAGGGCAATGCTGCTTCGCTTCGGAGGTTGCTAATGTTGGTAATGCACATTCAAATGCACCAACTTAAGGAAATAATTTATTACGTGGAAGCTATGCTGGTGTTCAGCACCAAAAAGCTGTTCAATGCGACGTATAAATTTCATTTATTCAGCTTTTACAGATTTAGCTTCTGTACGTCCTATTGCATCTCAAGAATCTGCTCGGGAAATTTTGAAAAGTATTCAAGGAAAACTATATAACTTATTTTCTTAAATTGTAAATATTGCTGACAGATACTTACTGTATCCAGAGAAAGGACCGATTTCTCTCACTGCCTATTTAGTTTAAGCAGGCATATTTCTAAAAGCCAAACATTTGACTGTACTTACAAGAATGAAGATTTTTCTGGGGTTTTCTTTTTTAAATTTGTTTAGGGTTATTTGAAGGGAGTGATTGGATTAAATAATTTTCTGCTTTAAAGAAAGAAAAACAAGACTTAGTAAGCTCAACAAATTTACATTTTCAGTTAAGAAAGCCAACTGGAAAATGGACTGCCAAAGCCAATGTGTTGCCTGGTCGTCCTGTCTCCCGGCTGTCTGTCTGTACTCTTCCATCTCCTTTAATTGCATCAGCACTCATTCACCTACTGCATGGCTTCTGTAGTGTAACTTCTTCCTGTTTGCCACTAAGAAATAAGACAGAGAGGAAACTTCAAAATCTGTTTTTAAGTTTTCTGCCTTATATGATATTCCCAGCGGCGTTCTACGTCTTAACTCTTCTGCTATTTCTTCTGAATTATTTTTTGTAATAAAAAAAGAGGTGTGATGCTTCTCCCAGTCTTACTGTCTGTGAGGAGTGTGTGCTGATGTCCCACTTGTATTGAGAGTGTAGGCTGAGCTCTGGCTTGTAGAATGTAACATCTTCATGTGTAAGAGTGCAGTCCATTTTGGTTGGAAACATTGCATTTTTCCTTGGGCTCTGGTTGTATCTTTGAGTATCTTAAGATTATTATTAATCTTCAGTAATATTATTAATAATCGTAAGTATTTTAAGATTATTATTAAAAATCTTGAGATTATTATTTTTTCACAGCATTATCAGATAATTTATTCTTTAAGTTTATGCTATTACATGAGCAGATGCTAAATTCTTTTTTGTGTGTGCCTCAGCACTGAAGATGGCCTTCAAGCGTATATTTAAATATTATTGTTAATGTAATTGCAGAAGTAGGTGCTTAAATTTGGAACGTGTAGATATTGGTAAACTGGATGGAGTATTTTTATCTAAAAAAAAAAAAAAGATTCCTTCTGAATTAATCAAACATATATTAGTCCTCTTGCCATTATTTGCTTCCCTCAATTCATTTTTCCTTTAAAGTCTGTGTGTAATATTGCAAAGCCCTTTTGGGTGGCAGGTGCAGTTAACCACATCACAGGGTTTCAGTTCTATATTTACAACTGGAATTTTCCTAGTTAAAATTACACTTTGCAAACAGTTTAAATTTTAGACTAATATTTTTCTTCTAATGAGTTGTTGGGAAAGCTTTTCCATCACAAAGCGTATTACGGGTGAAAATAACACGAGGTTTCGGAAGCAGAGCCGTCACCGCGTGTTTTCCCTCTGCCCCTAAACCAGAAAGAAAATTCCCAGCCTTACCGATAACTCTGGAATGACGCAGTGCAAAGCGATTCAGGTGCATGCTAATTTCTTCTTAGCTAATTAACAGAAAGGCTTCTGTTCTGTCTTAATGTTTACATCTATTCTAAAATATTAAAGTTAGCTTCAAAAGTCAGGGTGTCTGTAAAGGATCTTCAAGTAAGGCTGTAAAGCACAGATAAGTCCTAGTTTGTGATTTCATTTTAAATCGAGGTGGGTTTTTTTTCCTGCCATATATTACAAACTAATACGAGAGCACGAAATTGCTATGGTGAATTCTTAAAATAAATCTTAACACGCATATAAAAATGTTGAGGAAATTCAGTCATACTCGGCTCGTGCTTCCACCAGGCAGCGACTGCCAACCCGACGGCCTGACCCTGTTCCCATTTCTATAAACAGGATCGTTTGCACGCTGATGGTGCCCGTTTCAGCTTTATTTTGAGACTTCTGTCTCCTTTTGGGGTCTAAATTTGAGTTTGGGAATTTTTCGGGGGGTGTCAGTATGGAAAGAAATGCACGAGTACTTTATCCAGTTCCAAAACTGCAGTGCTTTAATCAAATTAACCTACTTTCTGCCAGAAATATAGCATTTCAGACTTGGCAAATTGGGCAGAAAAAAGAAGATGAAGACAACAGCAAAAACGTATTGAACAGGTTTTAATATAGGTGAGTTTTATCCGATGTGTTATGGCCCAATGGAGAATCCTGTCTTTTGTATTCTGCAATTGTCTTACATACAGCACGTTTTTTGTGTGACATACAGGGAAATTCAGGGATGTCTGTCTGCAGTTCGCTCAGGGTTACTCGGAAACAGGTTGCCGCAAATACACAAATTGCTGCTTGGGCAAAACTTCAGGAGTCTATGGAATTGTTTGAAAGAACAGAAATATGTGGCCGTGCTGCTTCTGAGCAGCGTGGTTGGAAGGGACTGCAGGAAGTAACCCCTGCAAAAAGAAGTTCCCCTAGATGTTAAGAAACTGAGCTTCTTTTTCACTCGTATTTCAGCTGTAAATTAGCAAGACAACAATTAAATATTCAACGCTGTTCTCTCAATCTTTTCTAAAATGTGTGATTACAAAAAAAGATTCTTTAAAAGTGAACTTCATGTAGTATCAATTAATGTTTTTAATTGAGACTGTTACACCTGGTGGATCAAGGTTTCAAGTGGTTTTCCATTGACCTATTGCCATAGAAACTACCAAAATGCTGCTTCTGATGAGAGGAAGGAAAAAAGAACAAAAGAATATTACCTGTTTCTACTTTTAGATGCATTTATGTCAGGATAAAATCGTTCATAAATAGCACTCTAAACAGATGCTTTTCCTGGTGATCTCACAGGACTTCACACGCTGTGGGGCTGAAATCTCAGCCTTGTTGGCTTGAAACTCCCATTGCCTTCCTTGGGATCCAGGCTGCTTTCAAGAAGCGTTCTTCAGACAAAAAAATATTGACATTTCCTTCAGGTTTTCTCTTTTTGATGTTCATAAAAAGAATGCCATCACATTTGTTAATATTTCTACTTTTACCTTTACCTAGAAGATACTTTGCCATTACGTGCTGTGTTTCTTGAAATAAATCCATGTAAAATATGATATTATTGGACTACATTAGCTTTTAATAGAAATATGTATGTAAAGTTCCAAATATATGCAAGGATAATTTGGAAAGCTTGGATTATTTTCGAATGGCATGTGAAACTGTGGCGAAACAGAATAATTTGTACGTCTCGTTTGCTGATGGCCATTAAAATAATTTCGTTAAAAAAAGTAATGCGCCCGGGAGTATTTGAAATTAAGCACACTAATGCAAGAGGATATCTAAGGTGAAAGATGTTTGTGTAATGCTAAACATAACCAAAGAAACTGTGGTTTTAGCAAAGGTACCATGCTCCATTTTATCAAGTGCCAGCAGTTGCATAATGAAGGTCTTTCAGTTTAAAAAAAAATATATATATAAGTAAAGAAAACACAAAAATGCCACCCAGCTGGTAGAGATCTTCCTAATTTTTACCTGATTGTATTTCTGAAGAAATATGGCAGGGCCCTCGTAAATTTTCAACATGAACTGCATTTTTGTTGCCAATTTCCATATCCTTTTAAAAGTGCTGAAGCGTGCATTTGCTATTTATGTTTGCAGTAGACTGAGTACACTTTTACTATTTGTGGTTTCAGAAATTGGAAACAACCAAACAGTGGTGCTATGGTCTAAAAAAATAAATTTTAAACAGCTGTGGGACAGTATTTTTAGAATGGTAGGAGTCCTTCTGAAGACAGACGTGTAACTGTGTCTTTGTGCACAGGAGTGCCACAGATCAGCGTCCTGAAGCACGGCTGGACCGTCCCAGCGCCGCCTTCGCCATTGTTGGGGGCAGTTTGATGTTGGGACAAACGGAGGCTGCTGGGAGCGATGCCGTCCCCCCATGTGTTTTTGTGCTCTCCTTGTGGCTGTTTTAACTGTTCTTACATCCATTTCTTTACTTTCAATTCTTTCTAGCTTAAATTTTCACTCAGTCGCATAGGAGAGAGAGAATTCGCTATAATCACAGAGACTGAGGGGAGGGTAAAAATTTGGAGTTGCCCAGAAATCCAGCAGTATCGTGCAGGGATGCCAATTCTGCTTGTTTCCTAAAAGTTCCCTATCGAGCAAATTCATAGAATCATGACTCACAAGGTTGGGGAAGACCTCCAAGATCATCCTGTCCAGTTGTCCGCCACCGCCAGCATTTCCCCACTAAACGGTGTCCCTCAGTACCACATCTAAATGAACCATATACTGAATTACTTCTCTGAGCACGGAAGCATTCATTTCAAATCACTTCATTAGGAAGTAATTTGATATTCTTAACTCCTTTATCACCGAGATGGTGAGCGCAGTCCTGCCGTGCATAATAGCACAGACTTTTTTGGGTGTATTGCTGTGAAGAAACCAAATGATTCAAAGTTTTCCTTTATTTACAAGAAGTCCAACAAACAGCCTTGTGAAGATCGTTTGTGTCTCATGACATTTCAGAAATAGCAGGCTCAAGTTTTTCTTTTACTCAAGTAATTAATTATTTCCACAACTAGTTTAGATTATAAGCCTGGAAAGGGCCTGAAAGGATGAGGTAGGTTGTAATGTGGTGGCTCCTTTGTGGAGGTTGATGGGTTTAGCAACTGAGTCATCTATACCTTGACTCAGTGGTTGAACTGACTTACTGTATCTGGTTTTGGTTGTAACTACTCTTCTGATTTGGAGCTAATGAGTATCTTGTTGCTTCTTGGACACTAACTGTAATTACTTAACGTTAAATTTTAGATCCTGTTGTCTGAGTTTACGTCAAGCTTTAAAATACCTTCTTTCTAGAAGACAAAATATACCTCACTATTCTCTGGAAAATTCCCTTGTGCAAGATCTTTTCCTAACACACAAAAGGAAGGTTGTCACATCTGTGACCCAGCAGTGCCCTCCTGCTCTGGTGCTGCCCTGGTGCTGTTGGTGGGCGCTTGGACTGGACGATCTTGTAGGTCTTTTCCAACCTTGGTGATTCAGTGATTCTATGATGACTTCAGAGCCCAGACTTCTCACTTTAATATCAGGTGGACCTTCTTGGACCATCTTGTATTTGAATGTAAGTTCCTATGTTTGCCTCTCTGTGTAAATAACTGATGTGAACACATAATCTGTTGGTGCATTTTTGGGTTCTCTGGTGTTATGGGTAGCCGTACTAAAACGATATTCATGTGGAGTTATACATATGTTGAGGAGCAGTGGTATTGAAATCATTGTGCGTAAAGGGTAAAGATAAAGCATTTCACTAACAGTTATGTTCAGAAGTTGTGAATGACAGAACTGTAACAAAATGCAAAATAATTTTAAAAATTTATGTCTCCTTGTAGCTTCTACAAGTTGAAGTCAATTCAGTGCTCATTTTAAACTACCATTTATTTTCAGTGCCAAGAAATCCAGTGGATGTTCACTGCATTTGCTCTCAGAGTGAGATGAAAGGCTTTGTTGCAAATTCATGGTCAGTGAACCTCCTAATTCCAGTTTTTGAAGTCAGTGTCATCTCCAAAACGTTAGAAAGCTCCCTGTAGATAAAGCATGTTGTATCTGTCAACACATCTGGAAACTGGTAGTCAATAGTTATGTCTATATGTACATGTATGTACACATATACATAGGATATAGTTGTTAATATAGATGCATCGTGATGTCGTTTTGAACACTGAGATGTTCATTTTTAAAATGGAGGGGTATTGTAACCTGGTATATAAGTCATAACCTAGAAATAAGTCATAAGGAATGTTTTTTATTCAACAATGAAGTGAATTATTCACGGGTGGAAGATAAATGAGAAAAAGACTCCAGAAAAAACTGTCTCTAGTAATTCAGATAAATTTGAGGATTAATTAATTGCAAAATCCAAACAGGTGGAGCACTTCTGTAGACCAGCAATCCAACCTGGATGTTGAGTTGAAGGCACGCCATTTATACGTGGCAGTGCTCCTCCAATGTGAAAAGAACAGCTCTCAATTAATATAGATATTAAAAATATTCTAAAATAGTTTTTCAGTTGAATGGTATGTGATGCGATTTTAAGTTCTATGAAATTCAAGATACACACAAGATAATCTAGATAGCATTACACTGATAAGGCGTTTGTGTTCTGTTAAAATGGTTTGATGATGGTGTTATGTATTGTTTTGTTGATTCAAAAATGTTTACAGTTCAGAACTCTGTAGAAACTCGAGTACTGTTTACCTAATATTTTCTCTGCCCCTCGTTTTAATTGTCTTGAGTTTAGTAGTTGATATTTAGACTTTATGAGGGTGGATGGTGATAGGAAAAGGGGGAATGATCTTAAGCTGAGACAGGGGAGGTTTAGGTTGGATCTGAGGAGGAAGTTTTTCCCCCCGAGGGTGGTGAGGCACTGGCACAGGTTGCCCAAGGAGGCTGTGGATGCCCCATCCCTGCAGGCATTCAAGGCCAGGCTGGATGTGGCTCTGGGCAGCCTGGGCTGCTGGTTGCTGACCTGCACACAGCAGGGGTTGGAGCTGGAGGAGCGCTGTGGGCCTTTGCAACCCAGGCCATGCTGGGATTCTGTGATTTCCGATACAGAGAATTGGTATCCTAAAAGGATTTCTGTGGACATCAGATGTCGTGCAATTTAATCCTTATAATAGATGGATTTTATTTTACTGTTACAGATAAGGCAGAAATGTCATAGTTTGCCAGGCACCTGATCCTGACAGTGAGCCTCTGCCAGAGGTTGGTGTGAAAGCTTTGAACTCCTCATGATTGCTGCAATAGATCATCCTACACTTCAGCAAGTCTGCTTTGGGTTTAAGCACCAAGTGGACCACTGCTTCTCTCTTCCCTTTGTAAAGATAAGAATTATTGCAGGGATTGAAACCTGATGGTGTTCTTTAAATTGGCTTTAAATGTTGAAACGATTTTCCAAATCCGGTTCTCTATTCTAGGCTGCCTCGTTAATTGATTATCTTTGTGAAGGGATCTGAAATCTGGACCTAGCAAGTCTTATAAATCATTGTGATCTCAAAGTTGCTCTTGTTTGGGTGTGTGTGCTATGATTTATGGTGTTACTTTTGGCATATTCAGACAGGTAATGTTCAGAAATGTGTTTAACCTCAGCAGAATCCATTGGATGCTAATTTGTGGGCTAATTATTATATGAATATGGTTATATATTTTAGGGTTTTTCTTTTTAGGGGCGTTCCTTTTGTCCCTACTCGTAAGTTATAAAGCATCAACAAATCCATTATCTCTAAATTCAGAAAGGTATTGATGAATCTGTTCAGTGTCACCTCTTAGAAAGGGTCTCATCTATGAGGACCTTAGCTCGACTCACCATAGTTTCTTCTGGAAGGAGCGCTATTTTCTTTGGTCCCGAGGACTTCCTCTTCAAAGTTCTGAGCTTTGACCAGTCAGAATGTCTTTGTGTGGTCTTTGCCTGAGGGTTTGAAAAAAAAAAGACCTCGCCCCCAGTACTTCTTTTTTTTTTTTTTTTTTTTTTTTTAAATAGAAATAGCAACAGCAGACTTCACTTTTCCATTCCCATCTTTTAGTTACTTGTACGTTGTATCCAGGTATTCAATCCTGGACCTGAGTTGCAGGATCATTTATAGTAGCAAAATATGCTTTTGAATTTACTTCAACAACCTGATATAGTAATGGCAAATGCGTCAGCTCGAAACCCAGTGATTTTTGTATAGTTCTTTCTGAACCTTGTTTTAACATGTGAAACTAAATTGTGATTTGACTTTTGGTTTTATGAGATTAGATATGATCATGTCATCTCCAGTTCAAAGAGCAAGTGAGCCAACCTCCACCACCAGCTCACCTGTCCTCCAGGCTTCCCAAAGGTAAAACAGGGCTTGGTACTGGTGTACAGGAATTCTTTCCTTGTGTTTCCCATCTTGCTTCCCATTTTGATTAAGCTCCAGATGCAAAAGAATTGATAATTGACACATAGAGATCATCCATGCGTTGGGATAATTACAGGGCGGCCAGGGGCAAGACTAAATAGAAGGAAAAAAATATGGCAAATGTAGTAAAAAAAAAAAAGATTTGTATTTTTAAAGCAAGTACTTAGGGACTGCCCACACAGCCTGTGAAAGTATCACCAGCATGGGAGACTTCCCATGAAAAGCTTCTTGGAAACCCAGCAATGGAGACCGTAGCAGGAGAGGTGATGTATGGCTGGAGCAGTGACTGTGGCTTGAAGAGAACCGACAGCTGGTTCTTTTGCCTCTGTTGTTGGGTCATTTGGTATTTGTAACATAAAGTATTTCACATTGAGGTGCTCCTGGAAAAAAAAAAAAAAGACCAAGGCATAGAAGGATGGGTGTTACTGGTTGGATGTCTGCTGGTGATCGGAATCATTCATTTGGAATGAACAGTTCAGCCTCTCTTCTCTAGGTTATCAGCTTGGATAGAACAGGGACGATGATGTTCCAGCACAACATATGGCTTCGAGGCTCCTTTCAATGAGGTCGAGCCATGATTGAGGAACATACAAAATTTAAAAATTCTGAAGTGGGAAAGAGCATATGCCTGAGAATTTAAGATTATCAGTGTAATCATTGCACTACGTGAACAAATGTATCACATTTATCTCAAAATTTATTTTGTTAAAAGCCCAAGAAATAGAGAATTAAGCTTTGATTTTGAAGAAACATGAACTTTTAGCAGTTCGAAAGTACAAAGGTAAAACTTCCAGCTGTAACTTGATGTTATGGCAAGGACTACGGATTTTATCACTTCTTTGCTATGAGAGTGGTGAGGTGCTGAACAGCTGCCCAGAGAGGCTGTGATGCCCCGTCCATCCCTGGAGGTGTTCAAGGCCAGGTTGGATGGGGCCCTGGGCAGCCTGGGCTGCTGTGAAATGGGGAGGTTGGTGGCCCTGCATGGCACAGGGGGGTTGGAGCTTCGTGATCCTTGAGGTCCCTTCCAACCCAAACCATTCTGTGATCTCAGTGAGGCCAGGAGTTCTGGGTGTTTCATAATTTCCCGAGGGATAATTACAAAGTTCAGGAGATTTTGATATTTCCTAAATTGTTATCCTATCAATTGAATGTGGGCTTAATCTGTGTTTTCCAAAGAAAATCACTGAAATATCATTCATGTGCAGCAGATCTTAAAATATTGCTATAGAACTAAAGAAAGATGTGTGGTCTTTTACTTTCTATTGTTAATCCTCTTCTCTATCAACAGAATTCAGTATTCAAAATAATGCAGCACCTGCAACTGGGGGCACTGGGACCAGCCAGCTGCAAGGCTCTCCCCTCTAATTTCTTTCCAATCCTGTGTGATTACATTAACAATAATGGAAAAGATGTCTTGTTTATAATTTCCTAGTGTATTTGTTCTTTTTGCCATCTCCTAATGGCCTTAGAAACTGGTCACAATCATTGCCTATATCCAAAACTGCGATTGAAATAAATTAGGTGGTGTAGGTGATGTTTGAGTGCTTATGGAGATTGAAGTAAGTGAAGCCGGATTTGTAGGGAGGGATGACTTATGACCAACTTGAGACTGCTGGGTATGAGTAAGAAGCTTTGGAGTGCTCAGGCTCTTTTTCAGGAGTTCTTCACATTATTCTCTATGGCACGATTCTTGACAAGCGACGCAGATTATGGGCTGAGAATAAAGATCTCATTGAAGAGTCAGGCGGGGATGTGGCATGGGAAGGTGAGATTTTTCTCCCTCCCTCCTTGCTTTCTTACCTGAATGTTTTGAGATTCTGATATTTTTCATTTTTTTTTTCTACTGCAAGCTTCACTGATGTGCATCTATAATATGAACTTCTACAGTTATAAAAAGTCCTCCAAATCTCAGTCTCTGAACTCCTCGGTCTCGCCGGCTCTTTGGGGTAGTCAGCAATTTATAGCAGGGAGTCCCAGAGCCGCTCTTGCTGTGGTTGCATGCCTGTAACAGCTCACTAGCACTTTCTTTATGACCGTCCCCCAAGAGCGTGGCTTTACTTCCTACCTTGCCTCTGTTTCAATTTGGGCTACTTTCACCGCTCTGCATGAGTTTTGCTTTTAGGTGAATTATTTGCTTCAGAGACAGAAATGGATCTGGAATAGCTGCAGCAAATTTAAGCACAAATGGCAATGCATTGGGCCTGTAATCAAGTCATTGTTGCCACCATTGTGATAATCACAATCAATAAGGATGATTATGGCAGAGCAAATTAGAAAATGTTTTAACTTTGAGAAGTGTGAGATATTCAATGAAGACTGCTTGATGGAAAGTCTGGACCCCTCTAACTAATACTTCTTGGTAGCTGGGAGAATTTGGGAAGATGCCCTTCTAAATGTAGTCTTCAGAAGTCTTGCAATGCTTCTGAAGTAATCCAAGGAAATGCTTTCTTCATAGCACTGAAATCAGCAGGCTTAATATCGTAGAATCACAGAATGGCCGGGTTGGAAGGGACCTCAAGGATCACGAAGCTCCAACCCCCCTGTGCCATGCAGGGCCACCAACCTCCCCATTTCACAGCAGCCCAGGCTGCCCAGGGCCCCATCCAACCTAATCTCTGTCACTTCAATGTACATCAACACAGGGAAGGGAGATGAGCTCTAAAAAATACGCATTTAACAGCTGAACCTTCATAAAGATTTTGCTGCTCAGGTAGATTTTAATGCAAAAAGATTGCTGCCTGGAAATTCAGAGCAACACAAGCCTTTGTTTGAGGAGAAGGCAAAGTATTTTTGAGATACATGAAAAAGGAATTTTTGTAGGAAATAAGACCTTGGATACAGCTCCGGAATGTTCTTGCTGACCATCACAACTTCATATTTCCGCTGTTTACAAAAACGCGCATCGATTATTGATTGTTTGATGGGACCTTAATGGCTTTTTGTGTACAGTAAAACAGTGTTTCCTCAGGAAGGGAAATTGAATTCTGACTTTCAGACAACCTTGTTGTTGCACTTGACATGCAAAGTTTTCAGTGAAGGGTGCTCATATCTTGCAAGTCGATTATAACCGAGGTTTTATTCTATCAGTTTGTGATGGTTAATTCCTCATTAAGCACCAATAGAAGCTTTGCAAGTTAGGAATTCACAAGATGAAGCTCTACTGACAAGAGTGAAATCCCCTGTATCACCCTGCCAGTGCGTTTCCTATGAGTGAGTAGCAAAATGGGTGTGATTTTACTGTGAGCTCTCTGTCTCTAAGGCATCTGCTGAGACACAGATATGCTGTTCTGTCCCTGCCGTAAGTTTTCCATCAGAAATGATTCAGCCATAGTCCTGTATTTGTTATGGACCCACATTCCTGGAAAGGTCCTTCAAACTGCTCTCTCCATTGGAGAGCTTTCCACAGAGCTAGTCCCCATTCTTTGCTTACAGGGAAACTTCCACTGGATGTTTTACTGAAGTTGAGTGTATAACAAGGCCATTAAAACACTGATCTGTCTATCGCGTGGTGTATATTTCCAAAAAATGTTTTGGAAGATAGTATTGCTTGCAATTAACGTCTTTTCCTGATTATTGAATGGTCCTGGAAAAGTTATGTCGCTTATTTCAAAGTACTTTTCTCATGTGTCGCTGAAGATGGTGATTTCTCACCTTCAGTATTTACAAAACATGACTGAAATATTAGGTAGAGTCGTTGTTGTTTTCCTGCTCTTAGCACAAAAAAAAAAAGGTGAGGGAAATTATATAAGCACACAGCCTGCCTGGTAAAAGGTGAGTTACCAAGGCTCGTATCTTTTTGAAATTAGATTTTCTTTATACAATCCCAGCATGGCCTGGGTTGCAAAGGCCCACAGCGCTCCTCCAGCTCCAACCCCTGCTGTGTGCAGGTCGCCAACCAGCAGCCCAGGCTGCCCAGAGCCACATCCAGCCTGGCCTTGAATGCCTGCAGGGATGGGGCATCCACAGCCTCCTTGGGCAACCTGTGCCAGTGCCTCACCACCCTCTGCATGAAAAACTTCCTCCTCACATCCAACCTAAACCTCCCCTGTCTCACTTTAAAACCAGTGCCAGACATAGGATATCAGAACACTGGAGGTGTTGAAGTGCAGGGCAGATGTGTCCTAAGGGATGTGGCTCAGTGGGCAACGTGGGTGGTAGGTGGACGGTTGGGCCGGATGATCTTGGAGGTCTTTTCCAAAGTGAATGATTCTGTGAATAGGAATTGTGGCGGTATTCAGACAGCATAGGAAGCAAGCAGAAGCTGTTTTAGTTAAATTAGTTCTGACAGTTGCAGTGTACTTCAAAGTTGGGAAGTCTGTGGAAGCTAAATAATGAAAAGAGGGTTAGAACTTATCATTGAAACGTGCCTGCATTTGAGTTTCTACAGCAGTGGCTGCATGGCCTTTGATTGAAACCAAACTATTTTATCAATAGTCATTTTTATCTTTTTCAAATGCTATTCCTCTCACTTGATTTCTGAGAAGGGCTGAAATCCCCCTTCTCTTGGAAAAGAAAGGAAAAAAACACAAAAAGACCCAAAAAAGCTGTTCATTACTGAAGCTAAATTACAGGCAACAGGAAAACCCACCATAATTCACTTACATATGCAAAAACTTTTGTTTTCACCACCTAAAATAATATTTTTAGTTTCCAGTTCTGCTATGCTCTGCAAAAACCACTCATGTTGTTCTCAAGCACTTTTATAGAAACGCACTGCATCGAGACTTTTGTTTATAGAAATCTGATTTTGGAGTGAATTGAAACTGTGCATTTGGATACATGAGTTTGCTGCCTGTTAAGATCCCTGCTTTTATTCTTTGCTTTAGAGCACTTATTCTATGCTGTAAATATAAAAGAAATGAATACTGAGCATACTAAGGATGAGCTTCATGGAAACCAGGGCTCTCTTCAGAAGAGAAACAAAGCATTGCACTGTGGTCATTGCAGTGGGAGTTACCCATTTTTTCTGTATTGAGAAGAACCACAGACTTCAAGGAGTAAAGTAGATTTTGGGAAAATATTAATAATGAGTTGGTCAATTAAATGTAAACGTTGCAGCCGTTATGGAAGTTCTTTAACTGAATGCTTCTTTTTTAATCTGATGGATGTAGGATTTTGGAGTTTACAGATGATGCCAGAAGAGTCGGGGCAATCCAGCCTGGTATCAGAGGTAGAGTCAGTGGTTCTATGCTTAGCACAGAAAAAAAGAGACCTCACTTGGATTTGTTCTTAATTTATGTATATGTATTTCTTTATGTTTGTCTCTTTTCAAGCCCGAGGCTTGGTTCCTCAGGACTGTGCTCCTGACTCTGTGCTGATAATGCATTCCCATGCAATTACCCAGACTGCAAATGCAGTGTACAGGGAGCCTTGTACTTTGGGAGCCTTGTACTTGGGTGATTTCTTTAACGTTTCTTTGGTTTTCTTTTGCAATCCTAAACATCATGTGGAAGGAGATTGTGATTGTTGTGCTGCTGTCATAAAGCCGTCAACACGTGAAAGATCATAAATGTATACATGGCAGATAGAAGATGAATCTCAGATTCCCATTTTGAAAACCAAAGTTGCCATTAAGATTCCTTTTGTGCTTCAGTTGCATTCAGTGACGCATAAGAAAGGTCTTAGGGAGCTTTTGGATTGCAAAAGTAGAATACACAAATTCTGGGCCTTCCCAGAGAATTGTTTGGGTTATGGGGGGAAGTTTGATACTCCTCATGTTTTCTGTGCAAGAGGTTAAAAAGGAAGTGTATTAATAAGTAAATTCACACTGCATGAGTTGCCTTGCATGGTCTTTGAGGACATTTCTCCTGAGCAGTGTCGAGGTGTGGCAGTTTGGATATAATACAGCAATTAGTGTTGAATACTAACGTGCTCTGAAGTTCCCTGTAGTTTCTTCCTCTGCAGTTTTTCCAGAATGACAAGTGAAGCTCTGGGGGGTTACATTACAATGGAATAGGCGTGTTAAAAAGAAGCATTTAAAAATAACACAGTTCTGTGGTGATGTTGTATGATCAAAATTGAGGATGTGCCAAGGGCAGGTTGTGTTTCGGAGCAGTGAGGAACACCTATGGTACTGATCCTCATGGTTTCATTATGGTAATAGGTTAATGGGGCTTATAATACCATCACTACTCTGTTCACATCAGATGACTCATCAGAAGTTTCTTTGAGGATACTGAACCTTTGAATGGGAGTTTTTAAGTACTGTTTAGGTACCAAAACTGAAGCAAATATAACTGTCATTCAAGCAACTTGGAGTAACATCTTTAGCCTGGGGTTTTTGTTTGCCCTTCTTGTAAAGTGAACAAAAAGTTGTGAATAAATAGAATACTCCACTATTCTTATCTGGGAAGTTTTACATGAAAGCAAGTTGATCATGGAACAACTATTGTGTTTCCAGGTTAGGATTGTGGAGGGAGTAGTATTTTATCTCATTACTTCTCATGGCACTGAACTGTATTCACATTTCTTTTTGAAATAGGTGAAAATATCAGATACAGGAAAGAAGGAAACTTTGTTCACTCAGCAGAAGCTGCAATCACATGTAGGAGGTGCCACATGGAGCATCAATAACTGGAGCTAGACACTAGAGATGCATGCATCATTCTCTAGGCTCAGATGGCCCTGCTAACACTGTGGACGGGTTTCTTCCATACCAGGTGCAGATGTGATGCTCTCAGATAAAGGGGGAAACTACAGGACGTGAAAGTTGGCAGTGTCTGAAAGAGGAGTGGATACTTCTTCAACCTGTGTGGTGTAATCTCAAGGCTGAGGATGTTCTAATGGCACAGCTCCAGTCTCTGAGCAGCATGGCTACGTATGCTTCCATTACTACTCCCACAAGCGAATCCTTTCCTTTTGCTCTCTGCCTGAATTCTCCTGCAATCTTGCACGTCCACGGCTTCATACTTACCTGAAGCATCGCCTCACGCTGGGGAAATCCTACTGGAGCACAGGGGAATGTGAGAGCATTGGCTGCCCTGCACTTTCTCAGCCACCACCTCGCATGCTTCCTTTGTGGAACTCCCTCATTTCCCACAAGCTAGGGCAATTTTCAGATCCTCCAGCAGAATTGCATGTCCTGCTTACAGAAAAATGAGATACTTGGTTTGATTGATGTGAGATTGGTGTACCAGCTACAGAACTGCTAAGTGGAAAATCAGCAGTGGGTTGCCATCCTCGTGTACAGGCTGTGAAGAGGAGGACTCACATTATCTGAGTGTCCCAAAGCAAAGGGAAAAAAATCCTTGCTTGGAATTTCAAAGAAAAACAGCTTCAGCAGTTTCTGTATGATACTCTACATTTCTAGTGCTTATAAACATAAAGACAAATTAGATTTAAAATAAGTGTGTTTGAGGTTATGTATATAAAAACAGAAGTAGAACATGGATGAAACTATTCTGTACATCTCAAAGCACAGCTTTCCTGGGGAGGCAGGCAGGGCATGGCTATGAATGTACAACAAAAATCATCTCCACTTGTTCTGTTTCAAACAAAATTCCCCAAAATATGGAATAAGTATCATTCTGGAGAGATTTCTTTTTGAATTTGGACCAATGGAGAAGAGAAGGTTGCAGGGAGACCTCATTGTGGCCTTCCAGTACTTGAAGGGAGCAGATGAACAGGAGGGGGAACGGCTGTTTGTGAGGGTGGATGGTGATGGGACAAGGGGAATGGCTTTAAAGTGAGACAGGGGAGGTTTGGGTTGGATGTGAGGAGGAAGTTTTTCATGCAGAGGGTGGTGAGGCACTGGCACAGGTTGCCCAAGGAGGCTGTGGATGCCCCATCCCTGCAGGCATTCAAGGCCAGGCTGGATGTGGCTCTGGGCAGCCTGGGCTGCTGGTTGGCGACCTGCACACAGCAGGGGTTGGAGCTGGAGGAGCGCTGTGGGCCTTTGCAACCCAGGCCATGCTGGGATTTTGTAATGTATGAATTTCTCATGGATTGCAAGAGCCTGCATTAAGCAGTTCACTGTGAATGAAGCACTTAAGGAAGGATTCATAGACACTGAATGAATGCTGTTTGCATTCTTTCAGATGTGCAGTGTGCTTTGTGTGGTGCTGCATGCAACCATCTGTACAGTCATCTGTACAGTTGCAGTATGCACACATTGAGAATCTGAGCAAACGACTTTGTTGGAAGGAAGTTTAGAAGACTGAATTAGCTAAAAAATGGGGAAAAAGAAAAAAAGGCAAAAAACCTCAAAACCAGGTTTATACATTTCCCCAAAGTGGGATTTTACAGATTGCTATTAAAGAAAACACCAACAAAGTAGGTGTGTTGGATAGTTGTTGTTAGGTTCTCAGTTGCTTTCCGACCCAAAGGAGCCGCTGTAAAATAAAGCTCAACCCCTCTTTTCTTTTCTGAGTGTTTTTGAATCTGATTCTTCATAAAACAAAGCACAGAGGTCACTTGGCTGTGTTTTGCTTTTGCAAGGAAGTTACCAAAATACTATGTATTTTTCCTGTAAAACGTGTGAGGGCTGACCGGATTTGTCACCATGAAAACATTTTTTGACAACTTCTGTTTATAGCCTTTGAAGTAAGAACCAGGAACGTGCTTTATTTGCACAATTGCTTCAATCAAGCCAATTAAAACCTATTTTTTTTTAATACATTTGCCTGTGCATTATCGACTGTAGGAGTGCATAATGCTATGTATTCAGCCCCAACTTTTGTATTTTGCTCTGCACTATGCCAGCAGTTTCAGAAGTTAGAAACCAGGTAAAAATAAGTTGCTTTGTTCGCAGACCTTTAGCTTTCCAATAGTGCTGTAAGAAAAGGAAATTTCGTGTCACTTTTCAAGCTCTGAAGACCAATTTATAACCCCTCTTTATAACCCTTCTAGTTGCATACTCCCCTGATGGAATGACTGTGTTGAGAAGTTGGACCACATTCAGCATTAGTCTTCATTAACTCAGCACTGCAGAAGAGGAGGTGCTGCTGCTTTGCCCACCCCCATAGGCTCCTTTTTAAAATATGATTCTACAGGACAGGAAAAGAGACGCTGGTTTTTTTTTTGCATCGCGCTCATTGCAGCCAAGGTCTGGACGGATGCTGTAGTTTTGTTATTTAAAAGCACTATACAAATTGTGGGGATGTCCACCTGACATTGGTAAGCTGAAAGCACTTTGGCATCCTGTGTGAGGTGGTGGGCCAGGTGCTGCCGGGCTGTGGCTTCGGATGTGGCTTTCTTGGGGCCAGTGACTTGCAGAGGTGGGGCTGCAGCTCAGTATGCAAAATGGGCATTGCCCTGAGCTCCCTGGTGATGTGCTGCCATCAACCTGGGACATGCATCCTCTGTGGCCTGTCCTCTAGTGATATGGCAGCTTTGCAACGGTGATAATTGGGGCCAAGAGGAAATTCCATTGGGTGGGTTGTAAAAGGCATTGTGTAATGGGATGTGGGGGATTTGGCTTAAAGGATCATAGAACCGTAGAATCCATAGAGATGGAAGGGAGCTCTGAGGGTCATCCAGTCCAACTCCCTGCAATGCACAGGGACACCACAGCTACATCAGGTTGCCCAGGACCTGATCCAGCCTGGCCTTGAAGGTCTCCAGGGGCCGCATCACTGGGCAGCCTGTTGCAGTGCCTCATCATCCTCACTGTAAAATAATTTTTCTCTATATCTAAATCATCATGGAATCATTAAGGTTGGAAAGGTCTGGTCCAACCATCAGCCCATCACTACTATGCCTACTGTGCCTGTGAAGGACCCCTTCCATTTTCCCCAGCACACACCCACAGCGCCTCCACAAATAGATAAGTTTCAGAAGCTGAAGACAACAGCTCCTGCAGATCCATTGTAGCACATTTCTTCCCTTTAGGACGTTGAGAGCAATTCATTCAAAGAGAGATGTGACCTTCCCAGTTTTTCAGGTACCTTTGTTAGGAGTGAAGGAATGTCTGAATGGCTTGACGCGCTCCGTATGTTGTTTCCCATATTTGGTGTAGTCTCATATTAAGTGTTTATTCTGTGGTAAATGTTATATTGCAAATAAAATCAGCGTCTGAAATGCTTTCAAAGGGCTTTGCCTAGAAGTTTGGGGGAGATCAAGTATTTGCCAGAACTTGGGACACTGGAGGGCAAAAGGTGCCGGAGGTATCTACTCTCTTGCCATTTCAGCACTTTAATGTTTGATGGCTGTTTAATTGTGGTTGCTCTGTAGCTAAGTGTGCTGAAATGAAGGAATTTAAATGTGGTAAAGGAAAGGCTTCTCTTTGTCCTCTCTCTGAATGTAAAGCCCATTGTGATCATAAAAGGTTTTCAAACACACTTGGGGGCTTTTTCCTGATCTCTGTGTGCTGTGTAATTGAGTTCTGTGGACTAGATGCCGATGAAAAGTGTTTAAGTTCAGTATGTTATGGTTACAGTGGTAAAGAAGAGGGTTGAAACGCGAAAGGAAGAGGGGAGAAAAAAGACTTTGCTGAACCTGAAGGTTGCTATTTGAAACGTTTCATCTCCAGCTCCCGTGTGAGGATGGCTGCAGGATTGCAGGATTGCCCTCTGAGGCCGAGTGCCGCGTCCCAGCGCCGCAGAGGGATCTGCTGGTGGAGGTACAGCCTTGAAGCTTTGGCTCTCACACGGAGGGCTTCACTGCAGCTCTCGTTTTGCCTAGTGTGAGTTTGCTGATGTGTTTTCCACTGCACTGATGCCCCATCCCTGCAGGCATTCAAGGCCAGGCTGGATGTGGCTCTGGGCAGCCTGGGCTGCTGGTTGGCGACCTGCACACAGCAGGGGGTTGGGACTGGAGGAGCGCTGTGGGCCTTTGCAACCCAGGCCATGCTGGGATTCTGTGATTTCCTGACAGCGCAGCACAGGCTGTCTTACACTGAATTGCATTTTAACTCAACGGGAAGAATTCTGTAAGAGGACATGAACCCGTGTGGGTTTTCCATTATGTAAGTTATGCTGTGAAGTGAAACAAATGCGTTGGACTGTCTCTCGTGAATAAGCTGATGGGGACAGAGGGAACTTCCTATACCATGTGAGGAGCAAGCGAGTTTAAGTGGTCTTCAGGGCGTATTTGCTTAGCGTGTTCTTTATCAGGGGCTTTACGAGGGATTCTACGAGGACTTTAATATCTAACTTGACAATTATTTGCTGCAAAGCTTTTGTAATGCAGCTCAAGCCTCTCTGGTAATCCAGCAGCACTCAGGCCTGTGGGTTGTCGGTGTGTTTCCTCTGGTGAAGTGATTATAGGCATTTACATTTCATATTGAATATCTGTTCTTTCTGGCTTTGGTCAGCATCTTTGGATAGTTTTTTTGCCATGTTTTTGCAGTTCCAGGCATGGGAACAAGGTGCTCATATATTACAAACTTGAAATGATACGGTAGTTTGTGCCAGAGCTTACTTTGCTGGGGCTTGTTGGTTTCTCCTATTCAGCTTTTCAACTCAAGCACATGAAAGCCTCCCAGATATTCTAAACGCCATGAATCTCTGTAGAGATGCTAATGAAACAGTAGTTAAGAGATTAAAGGCCTTTGGAGTCTACAGCCTGGATAAAAACCAAGTCAAGACAGGAGCTAAACGGTCCCCTTGTATCCTCATCTAACCTGATTCCGTTTTCCTAGTCATAAAAGTCTTCGAGATATTCGGAGTTTGTGCATGCTTCCCTCCTGCTAAGCCTCAGAAACCACAACAGTAATTACAACATTTCGTTAATGAGACCGTTTTTCCCCCTCTCCCCTTGTATTCAATGTAATACGGTTTGCTTTTTAACAGCGTAACGATGGCATCTGTGATTCTTCGTTCACTCTGCTCTCAAGGCATCCTGGCAAATAGAGATGAGTGCCACTCTTCTGCTGTGTCATCTAACATCTAAGATTGATTACAACGAGTTGTAATGTTTAAAATATCACTTGTCTCATATATGCATGCATTGAATTTTGATAGTAGTCATATTGTTTAAAATGTTGTTTGTGTATTTTCGAAGATGATGAGTTGTTCTCGTTCTAGAAATCCTCCATATTAGGTTACAAGCAGCAAGGGTGGCTGTCCCTTAAGTGACATCTGTCAGGGATACTGTCAATATTTAGCTGATGCTAAAGGAAGGGGAATTTAAAAATTCAGGAAGATTATATCTGGAAGAGTTGGAAAGTACAGAAAGAATTTGTTAAGCATACAATCAATTTAGTTACTTACAAGAAATGCAGTCTGTGATGATTTTTTGTTATTGAAGTTATCTCTTAAACTTCTCACTTAAACAGTCTTTGTTGGTTTTTTTTTCATGCAAGATTACACTGAGATTTCATGGCTTCTCCACATTCAACACAACAATCCATGGCAATCTTTTCTTTGGTCCTTTCTTAAGTTGCTGTTCTCTTATTTGGAACATAAGAATGCTATGGGAATAAAGAGATTTGATTTTACCACGATCAAGCTTGCTAATTAATTACTCTCATCAACACCCTATCAATTTTTACTTGGTGGAAGAGCATCTGAAGACATTTAGTACATGTCCTACAGAGTACTTTCCCAAGGGAGGTACCTCTGTTTCTTCTGTTGTACAACAAAATACACCATTAAATGCATGGGTAAGGACAGTGAAGATTTGTCCTGTTTATGGCTTTACAATAAATGATAAAAATTTATATCCAGAAAACTGAGAACAAGGCTGATTCAAGCCTGAGTAGCTCCTGTTAGAAATAGAATGACAAAGTGTATTTTACACCACTCATTTTTACGTGGTCCTTTTCAAGGTGAGTTATCACTGCTTTGATACAAAGGGCTTCATGTTTTCAGAAGCATTGCACAATTGCACTGCATGTGCTAATTGCATATGCTGCTCATGTTCACATTTTGGTAACTAAAAGTAGTGTCCAGATCCAATTTGAAATGTAAAACATGTGGGAGATGTGAAAGGTACCATCAGGATTTTGCTAGTTAGAAACAAATATGAAATTTAAAATATATTCTCTTTCATTAGCATACATAAGAAAATGACTATCAGTGACGTCTGAGGTATGAATACTTGGTCATTCACCGTGCACTGTGCAGTGTTTGTCATTTGTTCTGCTTAGCAGGGCTGTCAGAATGCAAATGCTCCAAAAGCTGCACATAGGCCACTTTGTTTTAAATAACCTTGAGGTGTTTTGTGTTACAATATGCTATTTGCTATTGGCATGTTATGTAGTTTTTGTCAAGCGTACTAGCTCAAAGTATAGCTATCAGATTAATTACACAAGACTTACTTTGGATTAAAAGTAAAGACAGGGACAGTAATAAGCTTTGAATATTTGGTGAGGAGACTCATGAACACTCTGTGTTCTGGCCTCAGTTTCTGTCCAGTTTTTGGGAACAGAAGGATGTTGTGGAAACAGTGCTCCTCCTCCATCTGGGCTGTCACAACTCCATGGGACTAGATGGGCTCCATCCTAGGAGGCTGAGGGAGCTGGCGGGGTGTCCAGGGGATCAGACCCAGCCAGCACGGGTTCATGAAAGGCAGGTCGTGCTTGACCAACCTCATCTCCTTCTATGAGTGGGTGACCAGCCTGGTAGACAAGGGAAAGGCTGTTGATGTAGTCTACCTAGACTTCAGCAAAGCCTTTGACACAGTCTCTCACAGGATTCTTCTGGGGAAACTGGCTGCCCTAGCCTGGACAGATCTACCCTTCTTTGGGTAAGGAACTGTCTAGAGAGCCATGCCCAGTGGGTAGTGGTTAATGGAGTGGAGTCCAGCTGGTGACCCCTTACAAGTGGTGTCCCCCAGGGGTCGGTACTGGGACCCATCTTGTTTAATATCGTTACTGATGACCTAGATGAGGGCATTGAGGGCACCCTCAGCAAGTTTGCAGATGACACCAAGCTGGGAGGTGGTGTGGATCTGCCTGAGGACAGGGAGGCCCTTCAGAGGGATCTGGATAAGCTGGATCGCTGGGCTGAGGTGAATGGGATGAGGTTCAACAAGGCCAAGTGCCGGGTTCTGCACTTTGGGCACAACAACCCCATGCAGCATTACAGGCTTGGGGATGAGTGGCTGGATGAGTGTGGAGAAGAGAAGGACCTGGGGGTGTTGGTTGATGCTCGGCTGAACATGAGCCCACAGTGTGCCCAGGTGGCCAAGAGGGCCAACGGCATCCTGGCCTGCATTAGAAATGGCCAGCAGGAGCAGGGAGGTGAGCATCCCCTGTACTCAGCACTGGTGAGGCCACACCTCGAGTGCTGTGTTCAGTTTTGGGCTCCTCACTACAGGAAAGATGTTGGCCCTGGAGCCTGTGCAGAGAAGGGCAACGAAATGGTGAGGGGTCTGGAGCACAGGGCTGATGAGGAGCAGCTGAGGGAGCTGGGATTGTTCAGCGTGGAGAAGAGGAGCTCAGGGGAGACCTGACTGCACTCTGCAACCTCCTGAAGGGAGGCTGTGATGAGGACGGGTTTGGCCTCTTCTCCCAGGCAACAAGCAGGACCTGAGGAAATGGCCTCAAGTTGTATCAGAGGAAGTTTGGGTTGGACATGGGGAAGAACTTTTTCTCTCAGTGTTCAGGCACTGCAATGGCTGCCCAGAGAAGCGGTGGAGTCGCCGTCCCTGGCAGTGTTCAAGAGGCGCCTGGATGAGGAGCTGCGAGGTCTGGTTTAGTGCTTGTGGTAGCAGTGGTGATGGGAGGGCGGTTGGACTCGATGGTCTTGGAGGTCATTTCCAAGCTTGTGATTCTGTGATTCTAAGAGTGGGAACCAGGAGGCAGAACAGGACAAACAGACAGGAGTGCATTGACAAGGGGACAGTGATAACCTTGCTTGGACTGTGCAAGTAGATAGTAAGCTGTGGAGATGTTTGTGAGTTACTGCAGAGTGATCCATCTGCAGAATGCAGTTGGATGAAAGTAGCCATGTGAATCCATTAGGAGGTTTCAGTGTTAGAAAGATTTCTGTATCATAAAACCACGGAACTTAACAGCTCTCTGCCTTTGGCAGTCCCTAGGAGATGTATGGTCCTGTCCATCGGAGGCTCTCTGCTTTCTGATAGTATTGAAGTCTGCGCTTTTGGCGTGATGACAGTTTATCATTAATGCCTTCTGATTCCAGTTCATTGGAATAGTCATGTCCAAGTGCAGCTGAAGCAAGTGGCTTTTTACAGAAGAGGAGGACCCACTCATGTAACATGCAAATCTTCCGACCTCTGTCAAGTGTGCTTTGTGAGCTGTGGTTTCCATGCACAAGCTGTTCACGCACGTGCAGGAAGTTTTCTTGACTTTTGCTAACTACAGTAAAGTCAATGAAATAAGGGAATAAATGATTCGTTGTAAATATTTAATGAACTGTGACTAAGCACCTTTTAATAGAAAGTGTCAGCATTTCAATTCCACAGGCCATTTATGAACAGTTGTATTTTATAAGGCGCTGTGTCATGGCTCGGGATATTTACAGCACATCCTTTTTTTAGTGACTGTTTTTCATTTCGAAGATGGATGGGAATTTCCTGAAGGTGCAGAGCAGGCTCACAGTGTGTCACTGGAAACAACACTTCTGCACTTTGCATTTCCTTCCGTCCAGAGCTGCAGGCAGAGCTGTAGAAAGGCACTCAGCTGCAAGGCTGTGAGAAGCGAGGAGGGGAGGTTTAGCTAACCTACTATTCGGAGGAAGTCTTTCCCCCCGAGGGTGGTGAGGCACTGGCACAGGTTGCCCAAGGAGGCTGTGGATGCCCCATCCCTGCAGGCATTCAAGGCCAGGCTGGATGTGGCTCTGGGCAGCCTGGGCTGCTGGTTGGTGACCTGCACACAGCAGGGGGTTGGAGCTAGATGGGCATTGTGGTCCTTTGCAACCCTGGGCATTGTAGGATTCTCCTTCGAGTAGTCAGTCTAGGGGAGGGTAAGTGGGTCCGGAGTTGGGCAGCGAAGACTAACATTTGAGTCATAGAAGCGTTTCAATTTCTGTCAATAGTAAATGTTAAAGTAGCACATATCAGGAGGGTCACGATCAGACGTTCTTCGGGTTTCTTTCTGCTTCTCAGATGTGTGAGATAACTCTGCAGACATTTCTGCTAGAGTCTTTTCATAAAGCTAAGATGCAAAAAATGTATCAACTTGGAAAAACCAAGGGCAGTTCTCTTTATCCCACTTACTGTTCATATACACATCCACTCTAAATCATTCATAATATTAATCGGGAAAGTGAATATGATCTCAAGTTGTATTTCTTCCTGCTTTCACTTCCTAGGGAAAGCCATGCCTTTCTTGCTTCTTCCTTCGTCTCCAGTGATAATAAGGAGTGTCAGCAGATATTTCAGAGGGGAAAAATGAAATTTAAGAAGTTGATTCCAGGGAATGGAAAAGAATAGAGTTGTTAAGGCCCCGACTCCTGGGTGGGT
Organism: Centrocercus urophasianus; assembly: GCF_019232065.1. NCBI lineage: Eukaryota > Metazoa > Chordata > Aves > Galliformes > Phasianidae > Centrocercus > Centrocercus urophasianus. The sequence continues at coordinate 1,589,647 of NW_024884966.1, forward strand.
TCCTCCACCCACTTGGTCACCATGAGATTGTCTCATAGGTCCTCCTCCGTTTCGGACTGGAGAGACCACCTCTTCTCCCACTGACTGCTGAATATCGCTCCTGTTGCCATCCCCAGTAACCACACTAATTGCTTACATGGAAAAGTAATATTAGGAAAATATTAAGAGAAGCTAAAAATACATTAAACATGATATAGCAGCTGGAACCAGGGAGAGGCAGCACCTTCCACCAGCCAGATCTCCACGGACCACCAGCAAAGCGCTGCGGGGCCCACTGCAACCGTGCAACCACATAACGTGCTTTGGAACATTTACATCAAATATCACCTCCTGCTTTTTACCTTGACCTCAGAAGACTTCCCCAGCAAATGATAAACAATGAACTTACATAGTGTGCCCAAGAGACTTTGGTTCTAAATAAGCCCTGTATGATGCCACACATTTTCGAGGAAGCAGAGCTTACCCGAGACCACACAAATCTCAGCCACCAGCACCATTGCTTGTGTGTCGAGTGATGCCAAGCTGGGGCTTGAAGAAGCAGTGACTGTGCCTGGATATAGAAGCACAGTCAAGATGCTTTGAAAAAAGAGTCTGCCCTTTGCAGCACTCTGCTCTGTGGTACCCACAACTGGAGCCTCTTGCTTTTCTCCGGCTCCAGAAGAGAAAGAAAATGAGAATTGTTCTGCTAACTGCAGCAAGGATAGAGGCACTAATCATTTTCCTGTAACACCTCATTCTGGTACCAGAAATTACCTCTGTACTGCTTGATTCAGTGTGTGGAAATGGCAGCTTTTCCTGGGAAGAGATTGGTCTTTCCCTGCTGCCAACTGTTGTTTCCTTGGCTCATGAGGAGGAAGGGAATGGGGAAGACAAGATGCTGAGTGCCTTTCCTTTAAGCATGGCACTTTCTGACTTCTGTCTATAGTGATTAATTCTTGTTGTTGAGTGCAGTTCATTTTAAGCACTATTTGCCAGAGAGCATCTCTTGGTATTGCTTAGGATGCAGCACATGTGCTTAATTTACACAAGGAAGGATTTTTCCTTCTGCAATCACAGAATTGTGATAAAGTTGTGCTATAAACCTCACAGCTGATCCACTGGTGAGAGTAACTGGAAGTGTTTGTTGGAATTGACTCTCTGGAATAATTTTTTATTTCATCTAGCTTATCTGTTGGGATAAACAAGGGAAGCTGAAAGGTCTTCCCTGATATCATATAACCATAGAATTGCTCAGGTTGGAAAAGAGATCATTAAGTCCCACCACAACCTAACCATACCACCCTAACTCTAACAACCCTCTGCTAAATCACGGCTCTGAGCACCACATCCAAATGGATTTTTCAGAATTCCATGTTAGAGCAAAACTTTCTAAGCACTAGTTTCCAAGCACGCTTCCCACTGAAAGAAAATTTAAGCAAGCTGCTTCATGTTGTTTCCTCTCTGCTTTGGGAGTGCTGCTTCATTAATTGTAGTGCTGAGGATTTTGATGTTGTACTGAGGGACATGATTTGGCGGTAGATGGTGGTGGTGGGTGGACGGTTGGATGATCTCAGAGGTCTTTTCCAACCTTGGTGATTCTGTGATTCTGTGATGCAGACCGTTGCTGTTGTATTCAGCCCCATCCCCAAGTCGTGAGATGGAGTGGGGTGCAGAAGGCAGGGTGTCCATCTGGGCTTTCCAGATGGCATGACAGGCTGCAGCTTTGCCCTGTTGTGCATACAGGTATAGCTTTGCTGTTGTTTTCACCATTTATTTTTTTTTTTAACATCTCATAAGTTTCTGTAAGCAATTACATACCGGGGAACAAACCCTGATTATTTAATGAAGCATTAATTGTGTAAGTGATGATTTAGCATTCGTGTTTCAGTGTTGCTGTTGGAGAGCGCCAAAGCAAAAATCCATGGTGCAATTAGTAGAGGCGGATGTGGTCCTTGCTTTTGTTTTTGTAGCAAGTAGATCAAGCCTAGAGTGATTGTAAAACATCAATATTTTATAAAACTCTTCTTTTCTTCTTCCAAAAATTCTGCCAAATTGTACTTAAGTGAAGTCTTCTGAGGAAGAAGCCCATAAGACTTCTTTACTATAAATACATTTTTGTGATTTTAAGAAGAACGGGGTATTTATAATGGATTGAACCAGAGCTTCTCTGCTCTGTGTTATCTTTATAATGTTTGCCATAAAGTGCTTCCAGGCGACATCTTGACTTCTGTAATTTTTTTCTTCCTTTTCGTTGGTGCCTGGAACAGATTATTGTGGGTTATAACATTTTAAAACATTTAAGTAATCCATTTGAAAGCAGGAAAAGGAGCACACCATTGATATGAAATTGCACTGGCTCTCCAGAAAAGATTTTATCACAGAACTTCCAGTTTCTTACTCTAGGGAGAATGCTGCATAGTTTGGTTTCTGAAATAAAACATGTTTTCAAAGCACTGTCTTGGTAAGGGAAAATAACATCTTTTGGGAGAGTTTTACCTCCAGAAAGAAAAAATAATGAGTGTTTTCACTGTGGTCAGTGCATTCTGAAGTTAAACCTAAGCTAAAACCAGCTAGTAATTAGTTTGCATTTTAATAGATGCACGTGCTCTTGGAATAAAAGTGGATATATCTGATCAGTGCTAGTGGGGAAATGTTTTTTATTTGTGTTTTTCACTCACAGGTTCAGTGTTAAGACGTAGTAATTACTGTAATGATTCAGTTTTGATTTTTGGTAACTGGGGGTTGTGTTGCTTCGTTAGCTGTTGAAGGTGTGCCATGCCATGAGTTTACCTCACTGTCTGTAATTGAGAGCACAGCTTTCCAAACTGTAGTTTTCAGACCACTGATTGTGCAGCAGTCATGGAATCATTGAATTGCCAGGGTTGGAAAAGACCCACAGGAACATCCAGACCAAATGTCCTCCTACCACCAACAGTTCTCACTAATCCATGGCCCTCATCACGACGTCCAACTGTTCCTTGAACACCTCCAGGCTCGGTGACTCCACACCTCCCTGCGCAGCCCATGGCACTGCCTGACCACTCTTTTGGAGCAGTACTATTCCCTATCGTCCAGCCTGAATCTCCCCTGGCACAGCCTGGAGCCATTCCCTCAAGTTCTATCACTGTTACATGAGAGAAGAGGCCGACCCCCAGCTCACCGCAGCCTCCCTTCAGGTAGTTACAGAGGGCAGTGAGGTCTCCCCTGAGCCTCCTCCTCTCCAGACTGAAAGTCTCATTAAGTATTTTACAGTGCTTTTTTTTCAGTATGCATAATGGCTAAAAGAAATTTCAGAGTCACAGTCTAGAAGTAGCGCAGATATTGGTGTTCCAGTTGGGGCTGAGGGTGCTCATGAGAAATGCTGTGGTTGGTGAGGCACTGTTCATCTCAAGGAAGCATGTCTTTGTGAGGAGATCCTCTTTCTCACTACCTCTGAATAGCTCTGACATAAGCACTTCCACCGTGACCAAATGACAATACAGGACCTCCCTGTGCTCAGGTGGGCTTCGCTTCAACGTGGAGGTTGGTGGCCCTGCATGTGGCAGGGGGGTTGGAGCTTGATGATCCTTGAGTTTCCTTCCAACCCAACCATTCTGTGAACATTTTACTTTTCTCTCAAAACAAGGACCTTCAAAGACACTTCCTTGGCCAAGCCTTGGTGCCAGCCAGTAGCAGGAGCATGGCCGTGGGTTGCTCCCTGCTCCAGAGCAAAGGAGGAAAAGTGACAGTACTCAATGCATTGGTGTCACTTACGGATGTGCATTCATTGAGAATTGGATGTAATTATCATCGTCTTACCCGGAAAAAACTCATTCACAAGTTGTGAAATGAATTCCTGAGACAAAGAGCAAGCCCGAGCGGTCTTGACGTCTCAGAAAATATAAAAAGAATAATATTATTTCTTTGCAAATTAGCATAACGCATTCATCCTCATTTATATTTTTGTATCTTGTGGATTACTTTAAATGGCCTGTGGTTTTAATCTAGATTTAAAATAGCTAGGGATTTCCACATTTGGTTAACACTTATAACGTATATATATACAGTGAAATTATGTTTGGACTTCCTACCCTCCTCATTATTTTTTCGCTCCATCCTCATGAGAGCAGGCAGAAAATTCATCTCTCTTGGCTTCGTTAAATTCCATTTGTGTTTGGGTACATTGTTGTGATGAACTTTTTCCTAGCACAGAGACGACTGATCGCAGTCCAGTCGGCACAGTCTAGAAAGACAGTTGTCTCATTTATTTCCTGAAAAACCGAAACCCTTTGTGAATGAGCAAATGGAACGTATTATGCTATACAACTGGAATAAATTAGATCTTTCTCCTTTGCCAGTTGTAGGGATTTGTATCGTTAATTTATGCTTAAAACGCTTCGCTGTTAGGGTTTGGTGTGTTCTGATTAGTACACAATGGTACTGAAAAGGGTTCTTGCCACAGCTTTGTGTTGGAATAAAGCTGCTGATTTTCAGCACTTAGGAAGTGCTTGAAGTCCTATAAGGGAAATGAGCTTCCAAACCGGGGTGAAGCCAATTGCTTCCTTCAATAAGCAGGACTTTTAATGAACCTATATGATCCCTGCTGTTCTTGCTTATGAACAGAAGTCATGGTAACTGGGGGAAGTTCCTGAGGAGCAGAGAGACCAAATTCTTCACGCTAAGGGTGACAGCACTGAAACAAGTTGCCCAGAGAGGTGGTGGGGTGTCCTTCCTTCAATGGAGATAGTCAGGACCTATCTGGATGCCCACGTGTGCTTCCTGCTGTAGAGAACTGCTCTAGCAGGGAGTTGGACTCGATGATCTCGATGTCCCTTCCAACTCCTTTGAAATGTCACTTCTGTCTTCAAAAAGGACAAGAGAGAGTGCGCAGGGAGTGACAGACCAGCCAGCCTCCCCCAGGGATGTGATGGAACAAGTCATCCTGGAAAACTTTTCTGAGCCTCTAAATATAAGAAGGTGATTCGGAGATGTCATATTTATAAAGGAGACATCATACATCACTGAAGTGGTATTGTTCTGTGATGATGTACAGGAAGGGAATCAACTCTTTGAAAGGGTTGATAACTTCAGGACAAGGGGAAATGGTTTGAAGTTGAGGAAGGGCAGATTGAGGTTGGGTGTCAGGGGAAGTTGTGTGCTGTGAGAGTGGTGAGGTGCTGGAACAGCTGCCCAGAGAGGCTGTGATGCCCCGTCCTGGGGTGTTGAAGGCCAGGTTGGATGGAGCCCTGGGCAGCCTGGGCTGCTGTGAAATGGGGAGGTTGGTGGCCCTGCATGGCACAGGGGGGTTGGAGCTTCGTGAGCCTTGAGGTCCCTTCCAACCCAAACCATTCTGTGATTTTGTGATTAACAGGGAAAAAAAGAAAAAAAAAAGAAAACTAACCTTTGTTTTTGTATTCTACGTAGTAAAATTGTAGTAGTTTTGAATCCTGTTTTTTATGGCAACTTGTGCACGATCTTTCTAAACTTTAAAGAGAAAGCACCTTGCAGTGTGACTTCATATCTCTGATACTTCAAATCCTGGCAAAGAACTGCGTCCCGTGTGATGTGTGAAGCCCACATAAACCTGATTTCCTTAATTTGAGCATGTAAATATATTCACTGTGAACTCTAATCAGATTTAAGATTGCCTTTTACTTTCACACGGCCTTTGAAGAGCAGAAAGACATATAAATAGACAACACACTGTTGACATAGTTGTTCTAATGCCTTTTCATGTAGTGCTGGTAGTTTGTGCTCATTGGTTACAAAAATGCACGGCTTTGATGTGTTCTATTTTCTCCTCAAAGTAAAGCAATAAGCAAGTAAGTTCATTTTAAAATGATATCCCTTCCCTCAGTCCACTGATGGTGTTATAAAGAAATGATGCCTGTAAAGCAATGGTTTGTCATACCGTCTCTATTATATAACGTATTTTAATGTCACACAGAAGCATTGAGATGACAGCTGGATGTCCTTCCTCCCCTTCCTGCCTTGGTGTGCAGACCTCTCTCCAGCATTATTCATCTTTGTTCTGTCACACTTTCTTCCTCTTTGATTTGGCTCTTTCATTCCATTTCCACTCTCCATACAATGCATTCTCCTGTGTGTGCCTGATCAGTTTTCTGCTTTTGCACCGACACTCTCGGGCTTCTGAGAGAGAAACCTGTAGTTTCCCAAGCTTCTGTCATCTTCGGAACCAGATCTCAATATTTTTATCAAGGCAAGGCTGGATCAGGATCCTGGGCAACCTGATGAAGCTGTGGTGTCCCTGTGCATTGCAGGGCAGCTGGACTGCATGGCCCTAAAAGGTCCCTTCCAACTCTTAAGGATTCTTCGATTCCACGATTCTTTGTCTTACAATTAGTCTCCTATGGGACCAAACCAAAATACTTCAACATTTTGCACTGTTGATTTCCCAAATTCTGTTGGTACTTATCTGTGGTGATTTGTGGTCTCTCTCCTCCTGGTATTGGAATTGCTAGAAGTGTTCTGAATGTTTTTGTGCTGCAAAACCAATTCTCATTGTCACCACCCGATCATCAGCTCTCTAATAACTGATATATTTAGGAAGAGACTTGTTTATACTATGAAGCATCTCTGAAAACTAGGCGTGTAATTGTGTATTCCAGATGCACTCCTGACAATCAGTCGACAGTATTACTGTGTATTCTTGCAGTACTGAGGAGACATGAGCCTTGATACTATCCAGTCCAAACATATCTATTGGTATGTTTTCCCTCTGTGATTATGTGGAATCCTTGCCTGTTTTTAGATTTGTAACACTGAATTAGCTAGTTACAATATAGAATCATAGAACTGCTCAGGTTGGAAAAGACCTTGAAGATCATGGAGTCCAAGCACAGCCCAGCCATCCCACCCCAACTCTAACAGCCCTCTGCTAAATCATGGCCCTGAGCACCACATCCAAACGGTTTTTAAACACCTGCCTGGGGATCCTATTCCTATTTAGTTCTATATGTAGTGAGCGCTTACATTCTGATGGCATTCTGCTGGGTTGGTTGATGAGTGCTGGCTGATGATGGAGGCTCCCTGGCTGCGTTGGGCCGCCTGCGGAACCTTGTGCATGTGGAAGTTACATCTGAAGGTTCCCATTCGGCTTCACCCTGAGCTGAATGCCTTCCACCCCCCTGAGGAGCTGCCCCTCAGCCTCCTGTCTCTGGGCACAACAGACCCAGGGCTGTAGATGGAAAATAAGTAGTATGGAATATCAATTTCTCAATGGAAAGGAAGCAGTTGGGGTAACTCCTGCAGAGTAGTGGTGATGGGTCAGGACAGCAGGCAGCAGCAAATAAATACTTCTGTGCTGCAGAGAGAGCAGATATCTCATTGCTCTGGGTGAGATTCTCAGCCACTCAGTAAAGATGAAGCCTTGAGGGACCATTTCTGCTGCTGCAGTTCGTGTCAAGTAGAAAAAGAAGAGGAAAAGTCATTCAGGATTTCTAGAAAAGAAGAAAATGCATATTTCCCACCAGTCTCCTTCACTCCCTCTATGCTTTTCCTAAACTCGATCCATCAAATTTATTCAAGGTGGTAAATACCACATCAGTTGGGGCAGCTTTGTTATGGTATGAACTCAATAGAAGCCCCAGTAAATGAAAGTATTTATTCTAGCTCCCTGCACTCCCAGCCACCCTGGCTGCACTTCCTTTCTGGCCAGCACTGCATTGCAGGGCCGTGGAGGATGGGAGGTCGCCGCAGCTCTGTCTCCACAGCCACTTTCCTGGTGGTCCGGCCACCTGCACAGCTCTGCATCGACCTTCTGGAGCAGGCCTCCATGCCTTGCAGCCTTTTAAAGCCTCCAGAAATGGAGCAAAGCAAATGCTTTATCTATTTCTGTAACTGCCCAGGATTTTGAGGTTGTTGCATAGAGGTCTCTGTGCCACCAGCAGATGTTGCACCTTAGCATGTGCCTAGTGTGTCTCTACTATATGAGTATGTGTACGGATGCACAGGGTGCTGTGACTCTTCATATGAGCTCTGAGTGCATTGGACATTGGGCCCTCTGTCAAGCTTGGAACCATCCTTATGGGAACTGAAATGAATTAGAAATAGAAGGTAAAATAAACAATAAAAGAGTTGTGGCAGTCTTTACATGAGGTAGCTTTTCCCTCAACCAGCCTTATACTTCTTCCTTTTGTTAATTTTCATTCAAAGGAAATTAAGAACCTGAGGAGTAGGCCTATGTCCAAGGAGGAAAGGTTTAGATTTGATATCAAGAGGAAGTTCTTTAGTATGAGATTGCTGGAACAGCTGCCCAGAGAGGCTGTGATGCCCCGTCCATCCCTGGAGGTGTTCAAGGCCAGGTTGGATGGGGCCCTGGGCAGCCTGGGCTGCTCTGAAATGGGGAGGTTGGTGGCCCTGCATGCAGTGAAAGGGTTGGAGCTTCGTGATCCTTGAGGTCCTTTCCAACCCGGGCCATTTTATGAAGATTCTTTGCTCTTTTCTCTCTCCACACTACTGTTCTAATCCTGTGAAATGTGGGGACGATGTTTCCACCCCTTTGTAAAAGCATTTCATCAGAACAGAATACCTCAGATGATCCAAAAACTGGATCATCTGAGAAGACTTTGTTATTCTATGGCATGGATAGCAGGCAGGTGCTTCTGTTCTCAGAGCACTCTTCCCCATCCTTTGACTGTTTTGATGATCTGCTAATGTATTCTGCTATATTTCCTCTTCACTATTTACCTACAGGGAAACATCTCTCTTCTGTTTTCAACAGAATTTGTATGTGGTTCATAGGAAGACTTAATTGGTATACCTAACAAATGGAAGGTTCTTTTAAGGACTACTTGCTGAACCAATAAAAGCAAAGCACATGTGAAATAAAAATCATTAGTTGTATTAAAATAGCAAGATTTATTTCAGTTCTCAGAAGCAAGGGCATCAGATTTTGGATAGGTGTGCCTGGAACATGAATTTCAACTTTGTGTTCTATGTAATAAAATAGTTACTTTTGTTTTATATCTCTCTACCTTGTGTTCCAGTATAGAATTTCACCAAAACCTTTGACTTATCCTCTGCATCAGAATGGAGCAAAAGATTTGCCATCTGTCTCCTCTTAGATCAATAGTTTGTATTTCTGTGGCATTTCTTCCACATTTCATGCCATTTTTGGAGCTGGAAGCTACCTTCCTGAACGGCTTCTGAATGCAGACAGCCAAATCTCTCAGAGAGTCAGCACTGTGGCTCAGAAATAGCCTTATGCTGCCCAGGGAGGTGGAGGGTCACCATCCCTGGAGGTGTTCCAAAGAAGTTTAGGTGTGGTACTGAGGAACACGCTTAGGTGGGAAATATTGGCGGTGGGCGGATGGTCGGACTGGATGATCTCGGAGGTCTTTTCCAACTTTGGAGATTGTATGATGCTGTGATTCCATGTAAGAATGAGCAGTACGTTACGATTGTTGTGGTTGGTTTGGTTTTGAATGCATTGCCTGATTAGAGGAAAAGTAATTTCTTTACAAGGAGATTTCTTTTTGTAATTTCTTTACAAGGAGAGTGGTTAGGCCCTCTAATGGGCTGCCCAGGGAGGTTGTGGATGCCCCGTCCTTGGCCGTGTTCAAGGCCAGGTTGGACGGGGTCCTGGGCAACCTGATCTGAATGTGTGTGTTTGGTGGCCCTGCTAGGCAGGGGGGTTGGAACTACATGATCCTTGAGGTCCCTTCCAACCCAGGTGATTCTGTGATTCTGTGATTCTGTAATTTTTTCTGTTAAATTGCACGTGCATCATAATTAAAAATGAAATGTTTAGAGCTTGTAACGTATGAGCAATTGTTTTAAATCAGGGAGGTTTTTTATATCATTAAAAATTCCAGTGTAATGTGGCAATGAATAATTGTATTTTTATATGTATTTCCTATAGAATACACAGGTATTTGCAGTTTATAAAATATTTAGTAGGATCTGGTGTGCTTGCAGTTCTGTGTTTGCAGTCCTAGGAAGGGTCTGATGTTATATTTCATGTACGTAAGAGAAAGGAATAAGAGAAAGGGAGATTCTTTGGGTTGTCCTTTTAACATTTCAGTTACAGTGACCATATTTTCCTGCGCAAGTTTTCTAAATTTAAAAGCTCCTTTTTGTGCAGAGAAAGAGGAATTTTTTTGTTTTTGTTTTGTTTTTTTCAGAAGTGCCTGGAGGAAATATCTGAAATCAGCGAGTGGCCTTTCACTGCTGTAATGATGTAAGGCCAGGATCGCTTTTTTGTTTTGATAGTAGTGGGATGGTGAGGTATTTTCAGTGAGCCCTAGTTAGGCCTAATTGCCACCACTTGGGAATTAACAGTTCTAAGTTTTAAAATTAATTTAGCTGAAATGGGTGGGAAGTGAAGCAAGTCTATGGAATGACCGATGCCTTGGATTTCATGAGTTCCCTTCATTTCTTGAGTCTTCCGTTGTTGGAAGGAACACATTTCAAGAATATTGTGCTGTTCCCATTGCCAGGTTGAGCTGTGAGGAAAGCTGTGATGTGCAGAGCTCCACACCAGCCCTCTGCTGCACACATGGGAGGTGGGAAGTTAGCTGAGCAAATGGCTCCGATCCTTTTCTTCCACGTATTCTCTAGCCGCTCTGCCCCAAGCCTGTATCTGCTACCTGAGGCTGTGTCCAAAGTGCAGGACTCGGTACTCAGCCTTGTTGAACCTCATTCCATTGGCCTCAGCCCAGCTATCCAGCCTGTCCAGATCGCTCTGTAGGGCCTTCCTACCCCCAGGCAGATCGATGCTTCCCCCCAGCTCAGTGCCATCTGCAGACTTACTGAGGGTGCCCCCAGTGCCCTCATCCAAATTGTCGATCAGTACTGAACGAGTCTCTTACCGCCTCTTTCTTCCATCACTGTCATGTTTCTCTGCTCCTTCCTTCAGAAGTAGCAGGACAACATTTAACATTTACTACAGGAATGCTTGCGTTGACTTGTGATTCTGTTCATTGTAACGTGGGAAAATGTGTTCTTCATTTTTATGTAAGTCAAAAAACTGAGATAAGGAAACAGAAGGATTTTGATGTTCATTAATCCTTTATCATTCATAGAAGTGGCTGACTAAATAGGCAAAATCAGTGGTACTTTTTTATAGTGTCCTTCTGTAATGGGTTGTGTGGCTCATCCACCCAGTGGAGGCATGAGCAGCTCTGTTCTCACTGACCTGGAGTGGATAGGAGTGAGTGTTGGGTGCACAAATTGAGCAATCCGCAGTTGTTTGGGACACTGTGAGACCTTCACTGGGTCTTCAGCTGTCGGTCTGAATGAATTCAGTCACAGGAAATAAATCTGTCAGTCTCATTTAGATGTCTTGGATATTTCAGATTTTCTTTTGTGATGTTAATAATGTTATCTCCATCTGGCCTCCTGTCATTCAGTCTTGCAAGGCAAACTTTAACAGCCTCTCAGTTCATAGCGGGTCTTTCCATATCTAATCACTAACATTTCTACTTGGAATAAAATTCATTTTGCCTCTGAACACATTTATTTGCTAATTGTGTAGGTGAAGGGGGCTGCAAATACAGGTATACTCTGAGTGGATCCATGTTACAGCTTTACCTACTGTTTTGGTTTTTTTTAAGATGTTCCTACAGACTGACTTTCCCAGTCACCATGTACTTCAGAATACATTCTTAAAGCCCTTTTGTCCCTTCAATCACATTACTTAGATTTATATTTCTTGCAGCACACTCAGAGACCCATTTCCATATGGTGCACAGGTGCATTAAGCTCATTCTTACTCAGATGTTTTTTATTTCACTCAAGACCACCTACCTGGTTTCTTTCTAAGTCCTTTTCGTAACCTTGCAATAAACTTCTCTCTTTCAGGTTTTCCTTGGGAGACGCTCGCAGGCCGCTCCATGAGTCTGCCATCTTGGTGGAAGACATCGTCCACACTCAGCTGATAAATCTGGTAAGAACATAACTGATACAGCAGGCTCTGCTCTGAAACTCCTTGTAGAAGCATACAGCTTTCAAGATCCAGTGACTAAGAACAGACCGTTCTGGTTTTAGGACCAAATAAATGCAGAAATTGTGAGTGATGTTTTGCCCACGGTAATGTGAAGGAGCTACTGCTAGACTTACATATCGATAGTGCACACCTCACTTATGGTTACATGTTGTATTTGTGTGAGAGCTGAAAATCCTCTGCCACTGGGAATGACGCTGATGCATTTCTTTTCTGTTAAAAATCTTAAACTCTTAAAAACACTTCCAGTATCTGAAGAGCTCATTGGGAATTTTTCTCTTTTATTCCTTGTTGTGAATGCGTTATTATTTGCTTAATATTTCTGCTTAAATATTTTTACTGTTCAGTGTTTTGATTTCTGTCAAAAATTATTTGGAAGTAGTAAATATTTCCCTTCATTGAAAGCCAATGAAAGTGTTGTATAAATAATCAGAAATTACTGAAAAAAGAAATTGTGGAAAAAAAGAGGTGGTTTTGAATATTGCAGAGGTGGTTCTAAAATCTGAACCTCACCATAGCTTTTGTTTTAAAAACTTTATGGATAGGCTAATGCTCATGTTTCACACAAGAGCATGAGTGTGCCATCTGGCATTGGGTACTGGAAGGTATAGAAGGTTCAGTTACCTTGGGACACATAAAGTGTTGTGCTTCTCCTCATTGAATGGTTCTTCAGCTGCAGCCACCAGTATGTACATGTGTATGGAACTAGTAAATACAAATAATACTAAGTTATTGAAACTAGTGTTTATTTATGGCTATTCCTTTGATTAGCAAAAGCATTGGGCTGTGAGCTCCTAGATCTTCTTTATAGATCTTCCGCTTTTTAATGAGACCCTTCAGCAATCCAAAGGTTTTTCTGAATTTCGAGGTAGGTTTGGTAACAACAGTAACAATTCAGAATGGGGCAGACCACAGAGAAGTGATGATAACTGAGTCTCCCCTGCCCTCCTGTTGCCTGCAGGTGAGTGCTTTCCTTCAGCTTTGCACTCAACCCTGCAGACACTCCTGCATGGCACTGACCACATCCGTGGCCCTTCCAGCCCTGGGTAGCGGTTCTGTGTTCATACCTCAAGCCCTTCATGTATCCCCTTCCCTGCATCACCCAGCACCTTGTGCTGTGGCTCCTTTGATTACTATGCTTCTCATTAGGCTCTGGGAGAGGGAACAACCTCTTCTCCTTCTCCACACGTTTCCCGCTGGTTAAACAGTGGGAAATATATGCTCCAGGCCATATATTTAGATTTTTTTGTTCTAGCTATAATAACTGTATAATAACTTGGATTATGAAGACTGATGCCTGTGGCTTCGCTCTTCCTTCAGCAATAATGTGGTGAAGCATCTGTGCTTTTGCTTTCCACCCAAGCTCAGCAGATCCTTATGGCAAAATGTGCTTTTTGTGAAAGTACAACCTGTGGCCAAGTGGTCTTTGCGCTTAAATCAACGCTGGGCATTTGTGTCAGGAGTCTGTGACCCCTGGAAAACCCTGAGCGAGGTGTAGGAGCATGTAGGATTTCCTGACAGAAGGAAGAATGGGAACAGAGCGGCAGATAAACAGCTTTTCTAACCTTTCACCTCCGAGCCCAAGACAGCACTTTATTTCTGAGGAAGTGAAAGTATCTCTAATAGCTCATTGTTTTGACCTCTGACATTGGCATGCCGGAACTCTTCAATCATGGGCTTTTTACATGCTCTGGGTTTCTGATAGGGATCTTTGCACATTCGACATCCTTTACAACTGCACGTCCTTGCTGGGATGTTAGTAAGTATTTGCAGTGCTCCACTTTAGAGATAGATGTTCATGTGGGTATATGCAGCACGAGAGGAAAACTAGTCTTGTAATTGGAACTGCCTGGAAATGTGCTGCTTTCTACATAGATTTTGTCATACCATTCGTGTTAATGGACTACATAGTTCTCATTATGTAATTTAATGATTTCCTCTCAAAATTCATGGCTTTTTTTCTCATGTGTAAGGCTGAACTGTAGAAATTCCTTTTATGCCTGAAGTGGGACTGGCACATCACGCACATATTTCTTAGTAAACAGTTGTGAGAAGAGCACATACTTGTTGATTAAGTCCAGATTTGAGCTTCTGAATTCAAAAATAAGCCAGCTTGATTACCTTTGATTGGTTGACTTCTGATATCTCTGAGGTTTATAGTTCCAGCTTCCTATTTTCAAATTTGATCTGAACTCCATTAAATCAGAGTCTGATTTGGACAGACTTATATGGTCACCATATCAACCCAATGTATACTTTATGAGGTCTGGCTGCTATAGCAAATGATTGCACTAACAAATGAAATCCTTAAAAAACAGTCTTATTTTAATCTGCGTCACATTTTATGAGCAATCTTTTTATGTTTCAAACTATATGTAATAAGTTATACACTGCTTTATATTAAGTTAAATTGTGCTAGAACTATATAGCAACGTGTAGAAGGAAATGAGCATCTCCAGAGAATGATTCACATCATCCTAAAATTAGTTTCTGCATTCGATGAGATGAATCACCTCCTGAGGAATTTATCTCCCTAACTGTCTTGTAAAGGGACCCTGTGGTGGCTGTCTGGGCTTTGAGTATCAAGGAGATAGTGATAAACTTTGGGAGTCGAGTTGCATCTGATTTGTGTCAGTTAGAATACTAAAAGGAGCTTGAATTTTTTTTTTTAATTATGGAAGTGTTTTGCTACTTGCATATCAAGCATTATAAAAAAATAAAAAAGCTCTATTTTTTTCAAGCATGATTTATTAAAAGAGCACAAGAAATGTAAGTTTGATTGAAATCAAGTTGATTGTTGACCAATAGTATTTGTTCAGTAACTCATCTGTATGTATTTATATGCCTTAATATTAAACTGTATTCAATTATGTGAGCTAAGACTGGAATTCCAATCAAAGTTGGAATGACCCTTATGCGTCGGTAGAGGAAAGAGGTAGAAGAAAATGGCTGAAAAGAAAATTGTACCTGCATGAAAAATGTTCCATCAGAGAATTCAAAATGATGTTAATCAGCAGGGGACAAACTATTAAGGTACATTGAAAATGGAGCAAGGCTTCTTTGAGCTGCTTCTTCCATTATTGCCAGCACACACTGAATGTTCAGTAGCAAAATTCAGTATGGAGTCCATCAGTTCTTTATTTTCAGGCACCTGCTTTAGCTCTGCAACAGAGACAGGTATTTTGGTGCAAATTTCTCTGTCTAGATTAAAGTTAGAAAAGTGTAATTTGTATTTTCTTTGCACTAAGATTGCACATTGTATTATCTTCTTGGTTTTGATCGAGTTGCTTTAAAAAAAAATAAATTACAAGAATTCCTCAATAAGGATGTATTAGTATGGACTATGTGGAACAAGTGCCAGTGAAACCAGAAAACTGTGGACAGAACTGTTGGATGGAGCAGCTGGCGAGGGCAGCATGTATTTTTTTTCTTTCTTTTGATTTGTTTTTTAACTTATGGAGTCTGGAGTTGGGTGTTGCTTTGTGGAATCAGTGGTTGAATTTGCTGATCCTCATGGGTCCCTTCCAGTTCCCATGGGTTATTCTTCGGTTTAGTGAGAACTATTGGTGATGGGCGGATGGTTGGACTGGATGATCTTGAAAGTCTTTTCCAACCTTGGTGATTCTGTGATTCTGTGATTCTGATTGCTTCAGTTCTCTGCCTTTGTCTGTCATCATGTTGGAGACCAGCAGATGCCTTCCACTGGTTTTTATCGTTGGCTGCATTTTCTACTTTCAAAGTTAATTGACTGCCTTTAGGCTTCTTTCACACCTGTGATTATTTTCATGCCCAAAAGCTGCACTCCATGAAAAGGCGTAGTAAGGTCACCTGCACAACCTGCTGGAGTCTGCACATTCCCTTCCTTGGAGGACAACTCCTGCCTTGGGGCCATGGAGAAGCACTCATGGAATCATAGAATCACCAAGGTTGGAAAAGACCTCCAAGATCATCCAGTCCAACCATCCTCCTCCCACCAATGTTTCCCACCAAAGCACGTCCCTTAGTACCACATCTCAATGTTTCTGGATTACCTCCAGGGACAGTTACCCCACCATCTCCCTGGCAGCCCATTCCAGCACCTGACCACTCTTTTAGAAAATAATTTTTTCCTAACATCCAGCCTGAATCTCCCCTGGCACAACTTGAGGCTGAATCATCGGGGCTGTAGGGGAGAGGCTGTGCAAACTGTCAGATGCATATAGGTGGTCAGGAAGATACAGCAGTGCTGGAGCAGGCCATCAGAAATGGGAGGTGTGTAGGACAAGCAGACAGGTTTCATGGTTTCAAGTTCCATGAGATACAGGTTTCAAAGCATCATCTCTTGTAATGATCTATTAGACTCTTAGGAAGGCCAATCTGGTGGCCTTCTATGATGGAGTAACGGCTTCGGTGGATGGGGGAAGGGCAATGGATGGATCCCTGGATGAAACCCTGGACTTCTGCAAAGCCTTTGACAGGGTCCCTCACCTGTCAAAGTCCTTCTCTCTAAATTGGAGAGATGTGGATATAAAGGATGGACTGTTCGATAGATTAGGAATTGGATGGCTGGATGCAGCCAAAGGATTGCGATCAATGGTTCTGTGCCAAGGTGGACACAGAACATGGTAGTGGTAGTCCAGATACCTGCTTTCACAGAATTCAGGTTAGCACTACATCTGAATTTCAATTCTATCTATTTTGTTTCTGAAACATTGGATAATGTCTGAGAAGGGCATGGGTTTGGTTTTCCCCACTGAAAGGCATTCTGACGGTAGCAGAGAGTTCAGCAAGGGGACACGAAAAATTGCACATATGTATACTAAAAATATAAATGTGCTCATAAACAGCCGAGATCAAAAGTCCCCAAGTACTGGTAAGTAACCTTATCTAGCTGTGAAAGACTGCCACAGCACATTGCAGCAGCCCTGGACTACTTCCTCGAAACGTTTTCTCCACTGGAATTCTTTGTAAACTGTGATAAGTCATCGCTGAGGCTGTCATGAATGACAGAATTCATGTTAATGGAGCTGTGGTTTACTCCCTGTCAGCTGAAGTGTGTCTGCTAGAAGATGGATTCTGATCTCTTCAATTGATGTCAAATGATTTAAGTCAAACCCACTCGGCTTTTTAGAATGTGATAGTAGCAACTTAAAGGAACTTCAATAGCACAAATCATGTTGAACACAGTATCTGGTTTTGTTGGTCGCTTTTTTTTCCCTCTATCACTTGCCTTTGTCTTCCTATGAAAGAACTTGATTTCATGTAACTTGTGCTGCTATGTAATAGATACTAACATTCCACACTTGCTTTCTTCTTAGTATGATTTAACATTCACACCACGTATCTTCATCTACAGACACTGCATACTGACATTTCTATTTTCTTTTGATTCATTACTGTTGGAAAATAATTAGCTTTTACACAGCCCATGCGCTTGACTGAGAATCAGTCCTTTGATCTCACAGAACACAGGTTCACGGGTGAATAATCTGTGCTGGAGACTGAGATGTTTTAAGCCTACGTCAGTAATTCATGGATAGGATGCCTGCAGTGAGATGCAGAGATTCAGCATTACCTCACGTCCCTAGAAGTAAGAAATATGGATTACGTTGCTTTTTATTGTAAGGACTTTAATTATTGGGGAGTCATTTGGTACAGCAGTAAAAAGGAATGACGAAAATGCAGAGACAACTGTAAGGACAGGTTTATTGGTATGAAACGCCAAGTACTTCAGTATGAGTGCTGCGAATGTTCTGTTCTCAAAGGGCCAAACATTTTCTGCACAAGTGTGATGAGCTGGTTTTGCTTCCCAGCTTCATTCCTGCTGCTCTTAATCCTTTTATTGCAGTTGGAAAAGAAAGGAGGAGGAGGAGGGACAGCTCACTTTCACTTGCATGTCCAGAGAAAAAGACACTAGCAGTGGGGGAAAGAGCTAGGAAACATGGCATATTGAAGGAGAAATGCAGACAGATAGTTTTTAGTTCTTTCCACCCTACTCCTACAACCTTTACTGAAAACCAAATCCATCCCACTCGTCATTCATTCACAAACTGGGTTTTAATGCGTGCAGCCTCTACGCTGTTCTCACGTCGCGCAGTTTCAGGTTTGTTTACTGCATTTTTGAACTGCTCCACTTGTAACGTTATCCACACAGTTGTAGGATTTCTGACATGCCTTTTACAAAAGAAAGAATTCCAACGCGTGTTCATTAACAGAAATTGCCCACTCGTATAAATAAGCAGTGTGAAACACTGCTCGCTCTTGATCACAAAGTTATATGCAACTGTCACTTATGCCACCCCAGTAGGGAAAAAAGCCCTTGTTTTATGAGTCTGTTTAAAAACAGTAATAAAGTTTCCTGTGCAGGACATTAATTAGAGGGGTTATCAAAATAAGACAAACTAATATAGTTTGTGATTGTACGAAATAAAGGAAGTTGAGGGCACCACAGGGACCTAATGAATCACAGGATGGAAACAATCTTCTGGCTAACTAAACATTCAGACTTTGTACTGAGCGTAGGGTGTAAATACAGCTCAGCAAACCGGAACACGCGCCGTGTTTACATGAATGGGATGAAGGAGTTCACCAAAAACCATCTGGGAAAAATCCTTCCGCCGATCGTTCTGCTCCTACCGTAGATTCAATTAAACGACATACGTACATTCGCAGCAAACACGTGGCACACCTGCCCTGGAAGGAATCAAAGTGGAAAACAAGTCTATCATACGATCGAATCCTCTGGTAGCACTTCTCCTGCGCGATGGAAAAGAGAAGGTTCTTTCCCTCTTGTCAGTAGCTGCTGGTTGTAACACATGCATAAATGTGGTCATGGTTTACATCGTGCTCTTGCCTTTCCAGGAGTAGTGGTGGTTTTTCCCCTCACCCTGTTGTAAGTTACATCTTTGAATGCTGTTGGCCGTGGTCGTTGTTTTCAAGGCAGAAGATTTGTGTTTAAATTTCTTCAAAGATTTTCACGCAGCTCTAATAGAACAGCTTCTGTGGTCCTGAGTCTGCATTTGTGCCATGAGGTGAGAAAGCTGAATAGGCTCAATCTATCCACTGCCATCCTAGAGGTCACGTGCTGGAACTCTTGTACCAAACACGCTCTGCAGCAATGTGTTTTTCATTGGTGAAGGAAACCTTTGGTTTACAAGTGCCCACATCAGGCACAAGGCACAATTTTCTTTATTTCTCGTTAAAAAAGAAGAAGTTGTTCTCTTTCAGTGATTCTTGATTGGTAAGCACTTGTTTCAGATTACTTGTCAGTATTTCATTTTTAATAGATTAGTGTTAAGGAGATATTCTGCAGAAAATTTAAATTGGAAATGATGAGCTCCTGTTCATCATGACTTTCCATAAATAATTGCCTTTTCTTCCACAATAATGCCTATGAAAAAATGTCTCCTGAGTGTTCTGCTTCAACAGTAAATGTTACTTCACATTATTCAGACACATTTCTAAAGCACAGGATCTACTTTACTCTACCTTTACTCTTCAAAAAGGCAGAGGTGCTACATGTGGGAATTTCCAGGCCAATTGGTAGAGGCCAAGCTTGGAGCTGAGCCACCAGGACAGTCAGTATAAGTTCAGCAGGCTATTTGAAACCAACCCACCAACCAACCAACCAACCCAAGATGACCCACTTTATCAGTGCAGCAAGAACTGCTCAGCCCCAGACACTTTTGGGCAGAGGTCTTCTTTGTGTCTGAAGAGCAAATGTACAGCAGGAAGTAGTTCAGGACTCCCAGTCTGAGTTTATGCCCTCTCTATGCGTTCTCCTAGGATGTGGAAGCACTTCCTTGGTCAGTTGTTTTCTTTCCCACGGGTCTTTTGCAGAGTCAACATGTGCTGTGGGATGGAGCTCATAGCATTAGGGCAGATCTTAATGATCTGTAGAGCAAAGCTAGGACTGAAATCATTAATCTAGCACTGCTCTCAGAATTATTTAAATTACGTTTCTACATACACTTTCAGGAAAACTAAGCTGGTAATTGATTTAAATAAGTAATATTTGTGTTCTAGCTTCAAGTTCATATTGTTGTACGAGATGTTCTAAAGGTAGTTTCAACCATCTTTAATTAAGCTCTTTTTATGACTATGGGGTGTATTTTCTACAAAGCTGCCTGTCTAAAGCACATGATACACCTGTTCTGGACCTGTGTTGTAGTCAGCTTGCCTAATTTGTTTCAGAGGATGGCATATGCATGGTAAATGAAAAAGTGAATTTCAGGGAGGAAAAAGATGGTTTCTTTTGAGCGTTGGTATTATTATTAAGATATGGAGAATACCTCTGTTTTTCATTTGAGAGCTGGGATGATCATTTGGGAAAGGCTAAGATAGTAATACCATGAACCCTGCAGAAATAAAAAGAAAAAAGGAATCACAAAGCACAGAAGGGAATGAATGATGATGTCCACATAATTGTAGCCCCATGTTCAGTAGTAAGAAAAAAAAAAACAAACTGTGGAATGGATTGAATGGAAAAAGCAAAGTGATCAATGGTTAAAGATTGTTTTGGTGCACATCTACAGTAAAGAGAGTGAAGGTAGTGCAGGCCGTTCCAATCCTGGTGTTTCCCAATTTTCTCTGTCACATTTTGGCTTGTTATTAAAGAACAGTCACATAGATGCAGATCTGCATTTCTGCCCCAATGTGGATTCCTATTCAGGCTGTTGGACAAGAAGAATTGAATCTCTAGGAAGAATCACTCACGGGTTTTCAGAATCAATTGCATTCCTAAATGTACAGGCACTCAATTACTTTGATGCTAGAGCTTTTAGGAATAATCTGATAAGCCGATCCCAGGCTGTTTCCAAAATACATCCTCCAATTTATCTTTATATATAGTATTATGAATATAGTCTAGATTGATTGCTGTCATAATCTTGGATGAGCCAAGATATTCCATGTGAGATGCTCTGTGCCTGGACTGGATCAGTTCTTTATTCTGATGTCCCTGGTGGCAGTGCCTAAAAAATACCTCAAATCATTTGACTGTTTCAAGATTGGAACGAAGGAACAATTTTTCTGTCCATTCCAAATTTCGGAGATCAAATGGAAAATGAATATTCAGGGTTCTTTCTTACTTTTTCTTGTTTGCATGGTAAAAAAGAATATTAAATGAGCACATGTAAAATCCATACAAAGACCCACCTCATCTTGTAGTCTGGTTTATTAGACATGGTGAAAAGTAGAGAGTGGAAATTATC
This sequence comes from Centrocercus urophasianus, assembly GCF_019232065.1. NCBI lineage: Eukaryota > Metazoa > Chordata > Aves > Galliformes > Phasianidae > Centrocercus > Centrocercus urophasianus. Next base: position 1,610,761 of record NW_024884966.1, read on the forward strand.
AGTGGTGTGAGTAACGTGTGTTTGATGAGGAAGATGGGCATCATCTTTAAAAAGCATCTGTGTATCTTTGAAATCAGCTCCGGAGTCAAATGAGCAGTGGGGTTTTATTACTGTTTGTACCATCTTTTTTTATTTCACGTATTTATCCAAATACATAAGCTGTTGGTGATTGGTGGATGCTGACATTCCTTCTGCTTTTTCTTGGAGATTCTGAGTGGATTCATCTGAACAGAGACAAACATGGTTTATCTGCACATAACACCATCTTTAGAAATTAACTTCTGTGTTATAGGAGACGGTGGTGAGGCACTGGCACAGGCTGCCCAAGGAGGCTGTGGATGCCCCATCCCTGCAGGCATTCAAGGCCAGGCTGGATGTGGCTCTGGGCAGCCTGGGCTGCTGGTTGGCGACCTGCACACAGCAGGGGTTGGGACTGGAGGAGCGCTGTGGGCCTTTGCAACCCAGGCCATGCTGGGATTCTAGGATTCCAGGAGGCAGATGAGTGCATCTCCAATGTGACTCTTCCTCTCCCAAGGTAGCTCTGCCGTTCTGCCATCCATGTAAAATCTGGACGCTGTAATTGACTTTTATGACTCTTATCACCTTTATGACCTTAAACTCTGGCTGTGTTCTTTGTTCTTCATTGACTCTGTCCAGCAGAACTTCAAGTTGTGAATGGCATGAACTGATTTATGGGTATCTGTGGGAAAGAAAAGAGAGTACCATTAAATTCTGCATGGTCTCTGAGTGTCTCATAAAACTTAAAGGTCATCTCAGAGTGTTTAACAGAGCAAATTCATTGTAGCTTTTAGATCACCCTGTCTAATTTCAAGCAAACCTGATAGTTTCAGAATAACTTTTTTGGGGGAGATTGGCTTGTTAACAGTGTAGTGCAGTTACAAGAAAATGTGGTCACAGCTGGTTCTGGTTTCTTAGCTAATCCACCTGATTGGAAACAACAGGTTTTTGATATTTTTCCATTTCTTACACTGACACCTAGTGTTCAGAGCTCTTGAGTTTTCTAATAGTGCACTTTGTTATTAATAGATAACTGCCAATACTGAAGTTCAACACCACTGTGGAAAATGGACATTTCTGTTGTTCTTAAAAAGAAAATAACTGATGTCAAAGGTGTTGCTATGAAAAAAAGAAAAAATTACTTTGAAAAATACAAATAGTTCCCCATTCTTGGAAAAACTTGGCAGAAGCTATTTTACTTCTTGAAGTGCTGCAGAATTTATTTTTGTAATGTTAAAGGACTTTCTTTTTGGCGAATGGAACTCCTTTATGTCTGTGTCACTGACCAACAAAAACAGTGATAACAGCAGAAACCCTTGGATCAGTATTTATTGAATTGTGGGGGATAGCAAATGCTTTTTATTTCTGTCTTCTTTTATCTTCAAGCCACGATAGGAGCGTTGATGGCAGCACAGTCCTTGAGTGGACAGAGATTAAATTAGACGCAAAACCCACACAAACAATCTTGTCTTATCTCAGATTTGCAAATAACTGCAGTAATCAAAGCATGGGTTGAGACCAATCCTGACGAAGACAACATCAGACAGAGTCAAACTGATGCTTTAGCTCTCGTACCAATGATGTTACTGAAGATCTTTCATCATGTAAGATAGTTGGTTAGGATGGTGTGTAGCTGCATCTAAAAGCACGAATGAATGTTAACGTTTTATTAATAGCTTCTACATAAAAATGAAAAATGCTCAGGTGGAGAAAACATACTGCAAAATTACCCTTAATCCTTGATTTTAACTGTTTGTTTTTTCCCCATGACTCTTCTTGCAAGTGAACCCCAAAGCCATCTTTCTGCACCGAGTCCTATGTGTTTTAAGTGTCCTTCCTTACATCTCAGCCTTGCCTTGCTCAGAAAGCAGGCAGCAGTGGCAGTGCTCTGAACACTCGCCCAGCCAATGGTCTCCTTTTGAGGAAACTCAGTTCTCTCCCAGTTTCCAAGTGGATCTGAAAGTGGCCATAAGAACATTCTCTTTATATAAACTTCGGTGAGCTTCATTAACCAGACTCCACTCTTCAATTCTGCTGTTTCAGTTTTGCCTCCAGAGATGGCATCTTCCTTCCGACCCATCAACTATGTAATCTTTAGATTCTTGTCCTATTAACAATGAAAGTTAAGAAAAAATGACTGGTGTTTTGCATGAGGTGAAGGAGTAAGTGGCTTGATCCCAGGAAAGCTTAAAGGAAGTAATGTGAGAAAAAATTTTGGAAGCTTTGCATCAGTTCATATAGGAATGATCTTCTCAACATGATCTTCTCTTTGCAGTCATTCTTGTTCCTCTCAATTATTTTCATTGCTGCTTTTAAATACAGTGTACTCCGTGCAGTAGTCTCTGTGGTGTACATGAGTGTTCTCATGCTCAAATTGCTGTTTTCATGCACTCTTCCCTTAAATTTCAGTGTGCAATCTCATGAGTCAGACTGCTCATTTTCTTGTATGTTTGGTACAGGGTTTGTTCTTTGTGTGCAAATGGTGTATTAGAAAGTATGCATCCCTGGAGGTGTTCAAGGCCAGGTCGGATGGGGCCCTGGGCAGCCTGGTTTAGTATTAGATATGAGTTTGGTGGCCCTGCCTGCAGCAGGGGGATTCATGATCTTCGGGGTCCCTTCCAATCCAAGCCATTCTGTGAGTCTATGATTCTATGCTGCAAAGTTGGCTGTCAGTAATTCACATGCATGTGAACCACTCAGAGTGTGATATCAGAGAAATAAATCAGTCGACAAAGAATACTTAAAGCACAGCATTTATTTGGCTTTTGTCACGCATTTAATTTCAGGATGAGGTGAGTTGGGAATGGTGATTTCTCTCTAGAGACTAGAAAAGATGCTTTTGGCATCTCAGACGTAGGCATCCATGATCAGCCAGGTAGCTCAGGGTGCGAGACAGGAGTCCCCTTTTACAGATGGCCCTCTGTGACAAAACTCATGATGCATTCCAAAACACAGGAAGATAACTGAAATTCTCTGTTGTATTAGAGAGAGGATAACAGTGTCAAAAGCAGTGGAAAACTCAGAGAAAATAAAGACATAGTGAAAGCCCAGATCTCCGTCCAGGAAGAGGCACATAGTGTCCCATTATGAATAGTTTCAGGGGAGGGGATTTATGAAAAGTCAGGCTGGAGCTGATCCAAGACAGAGTTAAAAAGAAGGGAAGTCTGTGTGTTAGCTGAAAACTGCATGTTCTACGTTTTTTTGCAGATGAAGAGAGAGAAACAAATGGGAAAAGATTTGGAGAGACAGGTTCCAGTGAGATATGGGCTCTTTTAAAGAAAGCATAGACTGAGGACATCTGTACACTGTGAGCAAAAATGCCAGAGAGCAATGAAAAATGGAAAACTAAGTAGGCAGCGTATGATGTATGTACTGTGGTGGGTCAGAGTTGGGAAAAAGGCCAGGATTTATGACAAGAAAAGGTGTTCAGGAAGGAAAACTAAGTGCAACTGTGTGGGAATGCATATATTATCTGTTGTAGCAGAAAAAAGGAAGGAGCTGAAAGAGCAAGTACAATTGCAAATAAGCAGTTGGAAGGCTGAGGTTCATCAGAGAGAATCCCAATAGGAAGTGGGATTAAGATGGAAATAGATTTGTCGTGGATGGAGACTGGAAGAAGATCCCATGACCTCCTCTCAATGGCGAGAGAATGGGAATGTGTCAAGAAAGACAGGTTTGAAAGAGAAACCAGCATTGGTGCACTGGAGCTTTCTGAGTGGTTTGGAGAATCAGTTTGGGAAGCAGGTTTGCATAGTGTTAGGTACTGATGACAGGAAGGCGGTCAAGAAATGGAGTGATAATTAGCAGACAAGTTATTCCCAAATTGAGTCTCCAATAAGGCCGGATAAAGGAGGTGCATAATGATGAATCAGGTGGAACAGTGCCATTGGTGTGACCATGAAGGAGAGCGAACAAGTAAGAAGAAAAGGAGAGACAGTTTCTACATCCCAGTCAGGAATTCATGGGAACTTGGAAAGGCTGTGACAAATGTTTCATCTGTGTGCATCATCATACGCATGCAAATCTGAATGCGTGCATCTTTGCACTCTCACCTACATGCAGACATTTGTACCTGTATATATTGTTTACATGTACTGAATGGAATTAGTAGTGAGTACTTACACAGTGACACACGGATTAATGGGAATATGTGAAATAAAATGCACTCATAAGTTACTACTTCTAGCAGCCGTTCTTACAATGCTCAGTAACTGCATTTTTCATAATCTCTAGTTTTTATATACGTTTTCACATTGCTTGCCCTTTTCACCTTACATTCTGCTATCATAATTCCAGATCAGTAAGAAGAAGCCAGATTGCTCTTCTGATGCGAATCTGAAGTACAAAGAGAACTAAGTGGATTTTCCCAGCGTCACAAAATAAATAAATGGCAGAGCTGAAAAAAGTTGACTAGTTGTAGCTGAGAGGGAAGCTGTGCAGTTATTTGTATTGATGGTCTACGTCTCAGCCAATTGGGTTTTTATTTGACAATCCAAAGGTGTAATAACTTTTATTGTAAGAGGAAGAAAAATACACCAAGGCTAATAAATAATGGAGGACCTACGAGGGATATGCATAAATGCGTATCCTGTTCCTATGTATATACAAGCTTAATTATGTCTCTTTTAATTTTGCTGTTTGATTCAGTGGGATTGTCAGGTAATCATCCTTCTGAAATAACAGAAGGGGATACAATTTCGAATAACTTTGTTAATCTCTTCTGGCTGTTAAAAGAAAAGATTTATTGGTATCAAATTTTATTGCATTCTTAGAATTTCCGAATTGATTGGCTGCTGGTTTAGCTTACTTGTCTCTTCCAGTTAGAAACCCAAACACAACAGAAGAAAGACATCACATTGAAGCTGACGTGCAACAAGTGAGTGAAAGTTCACTTGGCTTTTTCTCTCAGCACCAGGTGCAAAAGTTGGCTAAAAGTGCTGTGGCAGGCAGTTATTTTAAAGCAGTTTCTGGTTTAGTGTTTTATCAAGCCCAGGAGTAAAATATTCTGCAACTACTGCAGTTTCACAAAGCTACTTTTTAAGGTAGAACTCTGAATTGTTTAACTAATTAAAATGGCCCAGTAAAAACACTAATCATACCAAAACCATTAATGAGAGAGTTTGTGGGATTTATGAAGGGCAATATAAAGCATTTTAAAGGTGTGTCTCATTTTTTGGTTTAATAAGCAGTAAATTTGCATTCTCCATATCTAGCAGAGGTTCTTATAGTCTTGAGATGTATCTGATTTTCTGCATTCCCTCGTATGAATAATGAAGAATTGTAGTTGTTTCTGAGGAAAAGAAGAAAACCCAACGGTGTCCTGATGATTGGTGTGCCGCAGTTGGGGAGATGTTTTGTCGAACAGCTGCTGTGTACAGCTCGGCATCATACTTTACAACAGTAGTACTCTATGCTGCAGTTTTCTCGGAGTGGTAAAGTGGTGGCTCAACGATGACATAAACTCCAGAAGTGTAGAGTTCAAGTGGTTTGCATGTGGGATTGCCAAATAACACGGTTTTGGTTTGTTTTCATTTTATTACGCCAGTTCTCCTCCCCAGATGTCTTGGATTTCTGTGCCCCTTCCCTTCGCCTTTGATTCTTGCTCCTTGTAAGTAATGATTTTTATTAGTCATCCTGCTAATGCTCAGCTTTTTTACTCAGCACCTGTTGTCTTCAAAGCACTTCTGAAGTAATAACTGATTAATCCTCCTGCTAGTCCTGAAAGAATTTCACTCTCCTTTCTCTTCACACGTGAAAAGTGAGCTAAATGAATTGCCTGAAATTGTCCAGTGGATATGACACCTGTCTTAGGACTTAATCTGCCTAGTCTGTGTCCACACTACCCTGGCTGATCTTACCTCTCTTGCCTCTCTACACATTGAGTTTGTAGCACCCCAGTCATAAGTGGAACATTTCACAGAATCATGGAATGGCCTGGGTTGCAAAGGCCCACAGCGCTCCTCCAGCCCCAACCCCTGCTGTGTGCAGGTCGCCAACCAGCAGCCCAGGCTGCCCAGAGCCACATCCAGCCTGGCCTTGAATGCCTGCAGGGATGGGGCATCCACAGCCTCCTTGGGCAACCTGTGCCAGTGCCTCACCACCCTCGGGGGGAAAAACTTCCTCCTCAGATCCAACCTAAACCTCCCCTGTCTCACTTTAAAACCATTCCCCTTGTCCCATCACCATCCACCCTCACAAACAGCCACTCCCCCTCCTGTTTGTACACTCCCTTCAAGTACTGGAAGGCCACTATGAGGTCACCCCACAGCCTTCCATTTCCTTTTGGTTAATGAGACATCCAGATTACTTTAGAATCTCAATCCTGAACTTTACCAATGAAGCATGCTGGAAGGATGCCAAGAGATGTCTGCCTTTGGTCCTGACCTATTGTTGGTCTTTGTACATGAAAGCTGTGAAATATTTGTAGCTGTGCACTTATGTACACAGATGCATATACACAGACATAGGTACAACTTTTTGTTGAATCGAGTTCCCTGATCGGAGGAATTACAGATAAGTGCTTACTAAAGCCTTGATGTAGGCTGCCAGCAAGTGCTCTGAAATGCTCATGGATAGGATTCTTGTTGAAATCACAGAATCATATAATGGCTTGTGTTGGAAGGGGCCTTGCCAAGTCCCCTGCCATGGGCTGTGTGCCCCAGCTCAGGCTGCCCAGGGCCCATCCGTGCCTCTGAATGCCTCTAGGGATGGGGCACCACAGCTCTGGGCAGAGCCAGCGCCTCACCACCCTCTGTTGGGCAGAAATCCTTCATTCAACCTGTATTTCCCCTCTTTTTAACTTGAAACCATTCCCCCTTGTCCTATCACTGTCAGACCATGTAAAAAGTCGCTCCCTCTCCTCCTGATGAGCTCCTCATTACTGGAAGGCCGCAGCCTTCCCTTCTCCAAGCTGAACAAACTCAGGCAATACTCCTACTATGAAATTGATATGGGAAAGATGATGCTGTTAAATCTAGTGCTGTGAGTTCTGGAAGTATTACTTCTTTTTTTTTTCTTTCCCTTTCCTTTTCTTACGGGCCTGTAGCAAGAAATCTGCCCAGTCTCTCAAGTGAGGCAGTGCTCTTGCTTCTGTAATAAGTGCTCAGATATTTGCCTTTTTTTTGGCCTGTCCATCTCAAAGCTATTTCATTCTGGAAACAGAATGAAGTAAGTGTTCTCTAATATGTCATAAATCATAGTTAAAACTGGAAATCCAGTCTGACACTGTGGTCTCGATTTGTGCAGTTTGCCTACCATTTTTATTTCTGCAAGGCAGTGTATGTATTTGAAGGCTGGAGTTTCAGCCAGGAGTTTGAGTCTTAACTGTGAGTTTCCTTCCTTTAACAGGTTGAAAGCAAGCCTTTCAGATTGCTTCAGTATAGATTTTAGTATTCCTTTGTGTTCATTTTGGTCCCTTTCCAATGTTTAGGCATGTATTGAAACTCCCTCAAAACTCTGTGAATGGGAGCAGTTACAATAGGAGGTGGTGTCATTTCTATCTTACTGACTTCAGACGTGATTCCAGTGATGCCTGATACTGAACTCAGTCAAACTCTGCAAGCTTTAAATTCAGAGTCTAGCACAAACAGCACAGGATTTATGTCCTGCTCCGAAGTCCCTGTGTTTTACTGTCTAGGTAGAAAAAAAGAGAAGTCAATGTCCTGAAAAGTGTAGAGGTTACGACATTTACTTTTATTTTTCATCTGAACGAAACTGTAAGCTTTTCTTTTCTTGTGTGAAAATCTACTGAAATGAGAACAAACCTGATCTAGCAATAAGCCGTGTGTGCAGGGCAGTTCTGTTGGAAAGACCAAGATTCAGACCTCTGCTCATTGGAAGAAATGAACCCCAAAACTGCATCCCCTAAATGCTGAGTGCCGTAAGATAAAACTGCTGAATAAATCTTTGGATGTCTTGTCTCCTATGAAGACAGGCTGAGGGAGCTGGGCTTGCTTAGCTTCCAGGTCCTGAGAACATGATCTTTAAAGGCCCCCTTCAACACAAACCCTTCTGTGGTTCTCTGATTATTTCTCTCTCAGATCTTAACCATGGACCTCTGAAGTATTGCCTAGTGCCTATATCCAAACTTATTTGTTTCAATAAATAGGGTTTTTCCATTGGAAAAATATTTTCTTTAAACGTATCAACCAGTGCTAGTGATTGAAAAATTCATATATTTCACAATTGTAATAAAAATAGTTCTTGGCAGTCTCTGAAAAAGCCATTTTAGATTAAGACTAAGGCTAAGAAAGTTAAACACAAGGGGAAAAAAAAAACAACACCTGTTTTGGTGGCAAATGGGTATGGGATATTCCTTGTTCTTAGCTGGTAGCTTCAACTCCTGTAGACCTTGTACACATACAGGTAAGAGATATTATATGTTAAGTGGGATTTCCCTATCATATCCTTCATTATCAGATTAACCCATCACAGAATCACAGAATGCCTTGGGTTGGAAGGGAACTGAAGGCTCACGAAGCTCCAACCCGCCTGTGCCATGCAGGGCCACCAACCTCCCCATTTCACAGCAGCCCAGGCTGCCCAGGGCCCCATCCAACCTGGCCTTGAACACCTCCAGGGATGGACGGGGCATCACAGCCTCTCTGGGCAGCTGTTCCAGCACCTCACCACTCTCACAGCACAGAATCAGATTGGTTTGGTTTTGTTTCTGAAGATGTTAGGCCCATCAGCACTTACACAGACAATATTAGACAGCAGTTGTAGCTATGAAGCAGTTGTAACACAAAACTTCCATCTCGTGTTCAGAGAGAGATGGAGTGCTGTTATGCAGTTGTGTGCAGTGCATTTCATTACTGTTGGAGACAGCAGGAGGCTATTTTGTGGAAATGTTTCTGTCACTGTCAGCAGAAACATGCCCGTCTGGTTGAAAAATAGCCCACGTCTTGCCAGTTCCCTGCTTCTAAGCAGTTGCAGTGGCTGTTCATCTTAACCTGTCACAACTCCTTTCAAATCTAAATTTTTATTAATCTTCCAAATGCTTAAGTAATGTACGTGTGGGAGACGCAGCTATTCTTATGCAAGAGCTGCTGCTGTTCTCAGATGCAGGAAAATGTTTTATTAGTATTAATTAGTACTTTGTGGGTAGGTGTGCAGGAGCAGGTACTGCAAAGAGATGTGAACCCTGTAAGGCAGGCCTGAGTTACATCAAGTGCACTGAATGTCCATTTTCTGTCTTTTCTATCCGTTTTTCTGACTGTAGACTGGCAACCACATACATTCAAAAAAGGATCTTTTCTGTATTTATTGTAGGCATCCGTGTCTTTTTACAGAAATCCTGAACACATCTGTTCTTACTGTGTTCAGGACCCTTTCTGGAAAGTTCTAGCTGCCTAATGGAATATGTAGTTTCTCTCAGCTGTTTCTTCTTCTCTGAATTCATATATCTGTGTCAGAGGCTTTTCCTGTGACCCAGATTTGTTTTTCCTTTCCAAGCTTAGGCTGATGATTGCAACCTGAGTTTGTTGGATGGGCTGTTAGAAGTGTATTTGGAGCAAAATACTTTGTGCCCTGCTTGGCAAGAGAAGTGTTCATGATTTCCTAATGCAGACGGAAAGGTAGGATCCAAGTCTGAATTCAGACTGTATGTATGCATCGTGTCAACTGCTTGACTCTGTAAACATCTAAGGTAAGTCACCTCAATAGCCCCTGGTTTCCTTTTACAGCCTTGACTAGATTTCCACTGGCCCTTTTGGGAGCTTAGCCCATGTAAACACACACAGGCTGAGGTGTCAATCTCTGCTGAATTCTCCCCAGTTCCTCCCCATTCCTCTTGCATTGAGGTGAAGATGTGAATATTGTTTATATTTATATATATTGTTTTATATTGTTTATATTGTTTATATTGTTTATATTGTATTATCACAGAATCACAGAATGGCCTGGGTTGAAAAGGACCACAGTGCTCATCCAGCTTCAACCCCCTGCTGTGTGCAGGGTAACCAACCAGCAGCCCAGGCTGCCCAGAGCCACTTCTTCATTTCTCTGGCTTCTTCATTCTTAACCTTCACCCTTCTTTATATGCATTTCAGTATTCAACAATATCACCCTTCAGCCCTATGAACCAAGCAATTGACGTTCCCTTATGTTTACAAATAGGTCACGGAACCCAGTGTTGCTTTGCTCCGGTAGAAGGGAAAGCAGCATTTCTACCATGTGGAAGCAAGGTTTCTTTTACAGCACTGTGGTGCTTTTGAGACCTGAGTTCCTGAGAGAGCTATTTGCATCACCTTGTTCATAGTGGGATGCAAAGTCTCCTCTCATCCAAAAGTAAATATCTAACATATTTACTCCACAAATGAGCGTATTTTTGTTGACTATATGTATTAAGATATTTCTTAAAAAAATGTGAGTGATGATGAGTCATAACTGTTAAGTTAAACTGCCTGTTTTTCTGTAATTGGTGCTCTAGTTACAGTCTTGTTTCTAGGTTTTCAGGTAACTAGCTATAAAATGATATGCATAAACAGTTCTATCTCTAAGAGTATTAACCATTTGCTACCCTGTCTAAAGAGTTATCCTTGAGCCAGGGTTCTCCATTCCATGTGCAGAACCCAGATCTTATAGGATCATTCTCACTCTTACTTTCCTTTAGATCCATCAAATTTCAAATCCTTGTGAACAAACGTAGTGTCAGGACAGGGATGTAGGATGGGTGTAGGTCTCTTTCTGCAGATTTGTGTATGGCTCCTGTCCCGAGCCTTACCCAGAGCAGAGCCGGAGGTAGATTTGAATCTCAGGGGCTGGAGGCAGGAGTTGATCTCCCTCTGATCCCCAGTTGCTGACACAAAAGAGAATGTCTTTGCCTCCATGTGTCTTTTTTTTTATTATTCATTGAGGTGACTGTTGAATTCTGTACAAGATTCAGTTTTTTCAGTGTACACAGGGAGGTCCAAGTGCTGCCTGGGAGAGAGTGTTAGGTGCTAGCCTGCCCTTGAGCATTTTGGTCCTGCTAAACCGATATTACTGTGACACACTTGCCTATAAAATACGGTGGGCATCCCTGGCAAAATATGGGTGCTTATTTCATCCTGTGTTCTGCTTGGAGACCAATTACGTCCTCCCTTTGCTCAAGCCATCAGAGCACAGGACTGCAGGCTGTCCTTCTGCGAGCACCTGTGGAGCTCTCTGGGCACTTTGTGGCTTTTCCCCTTCCTAAGTAGATCCTTGAATGAGATACAGGGGTAGTAATCTTTGTTAAACAAATCTTGTGGTGTAATACAGAAGGAACGCCTTTGGCACTTCACCGTGATGCCTTCGCTGCTGCCTCTATCTGTTACTTTTGCTCTGAACAGTGTAGCTATTTACTCACACTTGAATAATAATTTTTAGATGCTTGGAGTTTTATTCCTTGCTGTCAGCTAGCACCCAGGCAAGGAAAGCTCATTTTTTGTTGCCAAGAAAGGTGTATAGAATCATAGAATCACAGAACGGCCTGGGTTGCAAAGGCCCACAGCGCTCCTCCAGCTCTAACCCCTGCTGTGTGCAGGTCGCCAACCAGCAGCCCAGGCTGCCCAGAGCCACATCCAGCCTGGCCTTGAATGCCTGCAGGGATGGGGCATCCACAGCCTCCTTGGGCAACCTGTGCCAGTGCCTCACCACCCTCTGCATGGAAAACTTCCTCCTCAGATCCAACCCAAACCTCCCCTGTCTCACTTTAAAACCATTCCCCTTGTCCCATCACCATCCACCCTCACAAACAGCCGTTCCCCTCCTGTTTATCCGCTCCCTTCAAGTACTGGAAGGCCACAATGAGGTCTCCCTGCAGCCTTCTCTTCTCCCAGCTTCACACATTGCAGCGTCATCTTCCTGATCAAATTGGTGTTGACTGAGAAAATTCAGCATGGGACAGGTCTGCAGGAACAAGCCGAAGATCTAACAGATGGAAAACTGTAAAATCTAACCAAAGGAAGGAGTTAATCATTAAGATTATATCAGTCCTGCATTCAGTATTTGCTAGAGCTGAGCAGTCTACATAAAGCTGTCTGATTTCAAGACATTTTTATGGTGTGTGTTTTGGGAGTTTTCCACAGACATGCTGTAGGCAAGCTGGAAAAGATGTGTCATGCCACTGAATATGAAATGACACGAGCCATTTTTTGCCAAGGTTCTCTTCCTTCGCAGCGTATTCCTTACGTTCTTCCTTCTTCCTTACGTTGCGAGGCACGATGTTCAGGGAACAGCATCCCCATCTGGATGGCATTACCTGTAGGATGTGCAGCTTGTACGTATCTCCTGGAGGTTAGCATCCAGTGTTAAACAAAGGAAGCTGATTGGAAACATCTGTCGAGCGTTTTCATAGTTCATATTTTATACAGTGGGTATTGAGTTACCTTGCACATGACTGCATGTCTGAACTAAAAATAATAAGGTAAATCTTTTCCTTTTATTAAAATTAGTATAATATTAATTTTATAGCGAAACTACATTAAGCTGTTTCCCGACTTGGCACTGGAAGTTAATGCTGCTGACATCACTATGTATTTTACATGCCACTGAGACGTAATTGTTGGTTTATTGATGCAGTATGCTACAATAAGCACATTTTAGGTGCAGTCAAAATATAAACATTAGATTGAAATACAATTTCTTACGTAAAATTGTGGCATTTATTAAATGCTGATGGAGAGACTTGCCAACTCAATGTGTAATGTTTCTGACCATTAAATATATTATGTGAAATAGTTATATAGAATATATAAAATGATTGTAGTTCTGCCCACTTAGGTATTATGTAGATTTATGAATTCAGAGTCCCTAGTAAATACCAAAATTGCTGATTCTAGGTCAGTATTTATTAGGTTGGTAAATTTTATGGAGAGGAAGGATTTGTGCATCCCAGAACTGACAGAGGAAAGGTGTTATTTATGTAGTTAGTGAGAATGCAATAGTAATCTTGCAGCCGAGCTGAAGAAAGGTTATACACTTTCCTTTGTATTCTCAATTACTTTCTAAAATATCTTCTAAACCTTTGTGTTCTGCAACAGTAAATATTATCTCAAGATCTAAGAAGCTAATGCTCCCGACTTACTGCTCAATGCCACAAGCAGAACCTTCTTACCTTTCCAAAGTGTTATGCAATATGCAGGCTCCAACTCTCATATCAAACCAGAGAGCAGCAGACATTGTTCTCTGGGAAGGTATTTTGAAATTCAGCAAGTGCTTTGAAAATGATGGTGATGAGTGTTTATTTTAAGTGTTCTGCGATTGTGAAAATGAAGTGTTGCTCATAAATACCACGCAGGCTGAATGGCCAAGGGCACTTTTCATCTCCAGTATGCAGGCTCCTACCCAAGGCAGTTTGGTCCAGTTTGACTACTTGGTTTTATAATGTTTTCAGCCAAGTTCATAAAAACTGCAAGTGGGAAGAACAATATGGAATGGATGTACGTACATTTTTATTCAATGACACTGGATCAGCATAAAAACATTTTTTAGAATACTAACACTTTCCATTTCATCAGCTAATATGCCTCACCCATGCACAGAAGGGTCCGGTATCTTATCCGTGTGCTGAAAAGGCAGCGAGCTGTTTTATCACTTGAAAATTAAAAGACACCTTGTTCCATGGTAGAGACACTTACAGTTTATCTACTGTGCTGCTTGGGAATGTCTGTTTCACCACTGATAACACAGCTCATTAAACAGCTGAGAAAAATAAGACATTTTAATAATATTTTAAGAAAACACTGTCAGCCTCATCCTGTTCCCCTCTTTGGCTGATGGGGATGAAGGTGTTAGTAGGGAACATGGTCTGGTGGTTGATGACCCTGCACACAGCAGAGGGTAGAAGCTAGATGAGCACTGTGGTCCTTTTGAACCCAGGCCATTCTGTGATTCTGTGACATACAAATATGTGCACACATATACATTTATGAATGTGTGTTCTCCAAAAACTCTCTGGATCCCTCCAGCAGCTCGGCATACACGCTTTCATGCTCCCATTAGTTACTGCCAGAGTCTACTGGCCTCCCAGTTGCCTTGAAGCTGCTCCAGACTTGCAACCCTTCCAGTAGCCCCAGGGAGACCATTGGGCACCTCCCAGTCTTTCCAGCAGCAGTCCTGGATCCCCTGGTCCCCACGGGAGCCAACTTGCAGACTCCAGCATGCGGCCCAGACTCACGGCTGTGTTGATTTGTGGTCCCTGAGGCTCTTATGCTGCTCCAGGTCACGTCCAGCTTGATGTTTGTGGATGACTGCACGCCAACACGCACGCTGACATAGCACGTGCACACTCTGGTTTCATATTTTCACAGTATTATTGAAGCCCTAACAGGAATGCAAGCAGATAATTCTACAAAGAGCAAAGCTGTAATCAGATAGTTATTGCATCCTTAAGCTGAAGTTTTCCCAGATTCCTGTCCTGTGAGGGTTGTGAAGGGAAGGATTCGGAGCGTAGATGGGGAAAAGAGTTCTTCAGTAAGTTTGGAACTGTATCAGTTCACCAACTGTGTGTCTCAGCTGTGTAAATGATATTCCCCTGTCACATACTGAGCCAGATGATTGCTTCAATGGGAGATTTTATGACCAAACGCAGCAGCCTGAGGCTCCTGTGTCTTTATCACCAACTGTACTGTATGAAGTGCAAAGCTGCAAAGTTTACTTGGCAGTTTGAAGTTTACTTGACTTGACTGAGACCTTAATGCAACTACTTATAGTACATCATCATCATATGAGCAGGAATGATGTGCTTTAAAGCAGGAATCTGTGGTTGCCAGACGGGGCTGCAGCCTGGTGCTAAATGGAGAATTGCCCTTACTGAGTTTGCTTACTTTGTAATTGTAAGTGTATTGGGGATACTGGAAGAACTAGTGAAGAATGTTGGAACACCTGCATATGGCACAGCACCTTGATTTTAACAACCCTATAGGTGCTCAGGCAGCAAATTATCACCCCAATGAATTCCCTTCATTTTAAGCTGAGTCTTTGCCAAACAAAAGACTCAGCTGATAGAAAGCTGGCTAAGGCACAACTGATTTTGGATTATAACCCTGAATTTAACAGCTTGGGTCAATGCATGCCTTTATTTTTAGGGATGCCATGGTTACTAACTTGTTAAAACTGAATTACATTGAGATAAAGCAAAAACTTTGTGTACCAGTGCTTTTAGAACTGGGTTGCGATACATCCATGATGATTCTACCGTGACTGCGCTCACCGTCACCCCAATAAGTATATTTAAATAATAATGTCTTGTTTATGTGCATGACTTCCAAGTAATTCTCGACCTGTGAAGGAGCTGTTTTGTTTTGTAATCCTCCAGACATTTTTATATGTTTCTTTCTGAAACGTGAGCTTTTATCCCAGGTAGATTGGACAGAGTAATCTGGAATTATTGCTCAATGTATTCAAAAAAAAAAGAATCGCATATAAATGATAGTTGCTAATTAAAGTGACTGATTCTTTTAATTAAAAGTCAAATCCCTGAAGGTCCCAAGAGGGTAAAGATTTTACACATTCTTCTGTAACTTAGTTTTCTGTACCTTTTTTTTTCTCCTTTGTGAACTTTCCTATTATGATCTCCCTCCTTCCCACTATGCCCATTCATTATTTCTGGTTTCATTGACAGCCTGATCCCTCAAGATGCTTAACTGAGTGTCGGCAGATGGTAAGACACTGTTCTTATCTCAGAATACTCTGTTAAGGGATAAAATTCTCAGGTTTAAAATTCTTAAGGTAAAGGCTTAATGCTTTATTTGTCCTTAGAAGAAATATATCTTTGTAACGACTACATTCTCATAGAAGAGCCACCAGCAGAACTATTTGAGCTGTAATGGGAGGGTGGAGACAACGTGCCTGCCTACTGAAGTCTATCTTTCATCACGAGAACATTGGCTGGTTCTTTTCCCTTGACACCTGACCATCTTTTTTCTCTCTATTAATTAGTTGAAATCTTGAACAATTCTGTCCTTGGCATTCCGCTGCCCTGATGATCCCTCAGGATACATATGTGGGGTAGGATAGCAAATCACAACAAAGGAAAGATGTTCTGATTTTTGTTCCGCTGCTGATGAGACAACACTGTGTCTCATACGTATGGAGATGGAACCCATTTCCTGAGTTTTCTGCTGGGCTTTGTTATTTATCGATTGTGTCGGTGCACACAAATTACCCAGTGCCTCTGAGCTGCGTTTCTATGTCTGTAGGAGAGGAATACGTCTGTGTCTTAAGCTATAAATAAAAGTTACGTATGTTCTATGATTAAACATCCAGGCAGGATGCAATATGTCTCTCCCACCAAACTTTTCATATATTCCACTCCGATGGCTGCTCTGGGGGGCAGAAAGAGCAGC
Source organism: Centrocercus urophasianus (assembly GCF_019232065.1). NCBI lineage: Eukaryota > Metazoa > Chordata > Aves > Galliformes > Phasianidae > Centrocercus > Centrocercus urophasianus. Next base: position 1,627,089 of record NW_024884966.1, read on the forward strand.
ATTGAGAACACAAGAAAAAAAAACGCTTTCCCTTTTCAGCTGCTAGAGAGAGCTTTTAAAGGAAGCCCTGGGGGAAATTCAGTTCCAGCCTGGAGGGAAACTTGGTAGGTTTTGCTTCTGAATTCCAAACAATTATCCGCTGGCATGAGCGAATGGAGATTTTCATGAGGTTGATCAGCCACATCTGGTGGCCGATTTTTCTCAGGTATTGCAAAACCCTTTTTCTGAGGGCAACATTCTGTTCTGCAGGGTATGGCATTTGCCATTCTTAAAAAGTGGGTATGTAAGCTTTTAGCATTTACCAGCTCCATTTTTTTTTCCTTAATGCCAATACGGTAGCAAGCCGTTTCTGCTGTTCTTCATCTCAAGTGTTTTAAAGCAATCAAAATTATAGAGAGCACCAGGCCTGCGTTCATCCCTACCTCCACAGCCTGCAGTTGTCACAGATGACAGATAATCCCTTCTGGGCTGTGACTTCCGTGATTCATCATTCACATCTCTGTGACTAGAGGTGGCAAAGGCCTTGCGGTGATTAAACCGAAGAAGGCGGTAATTTCTAAAAACCCAAGGAAGATTTTGAGAACTTTCCAGCCCGTGTTGATGAATGGAGAGATCCAGGAAATGCACATCATTCATTTTGAGTACAGAATTTGCACTATGAGCATTTGATGACTCTTGGAGGGAAGAGATGATGCAGGAGAACACCAGATGTAACTGAAGGTATGTACATCACTGACTGAGTGCATACATATGTCATTGCATTATCAGAAAGAAATGGTTTTACATTTCTTCTAGGCCTGGCTTTTGAATCTCATTTAAAAAATATATATTATGTTTACCTCTGTATTTGGACTAAGCAAAATAGGCAAATTCTTTATTTTTCTGGAAATAACCTAAGTGAGTTAATCCTTGTTTTCTTTGGAATTTAGCAATTAACAGGCTTTAAGCTTGAGATAGATGGGTTTCAGAACAATAATCGTTTTAAATCTTGAATAGAAATCTTGAAATTGAAATATCTTTAAGTTTTCATTGAAACACAGAAGAGAACTTCACCTTCTCCAGGGTTCTCTGCTATGCATAGCTGCCTAGTGGTGCAGGAGGTTGATGTTCAAGTTTCTGCTTGATTTCTGCAAGCAAATTTAAAGGAGAGCATTCTCTCTCCTGGGTGAGATCTATAACAACTTGATTATTTTTTGTTCATTTTCTCCTGTTTTGAGTTATTTAAGAGATTCTTTGATTCTGTAAGTGTCTGTTGGCCAAGTAGACTGGAGGGACCGTGTGCTTAGCCCACAGGAGTTCAATTGTTCACATATCATGCAATCATAGAATCACCATGGTTGGAAAAGACCTCCAAGATCATCCAGTCCAGTCATCCACCTACCACCAATATTTCCCCATTAAACTGTGTCTCTTAGTACAACATCTAAATGTTTCTGAAACACCTCCAGGGATGGTGACTCCACCACCTCCCTGGGCAACGATGTACTTAAACAAACAAAAAAATTGTTTCCTTAGAAGTCCTTCAAAAAGAGAGTGAAAACGATTGTCCATGGCCTGATCATCAGGTATTTGCGTTCTGCAGTGATGGTTGCTCTCAGTTGGTGGCAAATTCAGCCTGTGCTTCATGTGGCTCTTGGAGTTTCCTGCAGATCTTCTCCAGTTTGGCAGTTTTGCTCTCCACTGGTAGTAGTAAAGGATTAAGAAAACATCTAAACCACCAAGAAGAGTCTGAATAAATTAAGAAATGAAGACACCCAAACCCACTTGCTGGGTGATTAAAAGAGATAGCTGCTTTGCTAGGAGGTTCTGTTGCTTCTCTAATGGGATCCATTTTGACGTATGCATCTCTATGCTTGGTCACTTAAAGCTTAAAGACCAGTGAGTGATGAGAGATTTTTCTGTTTTCCTTCCTTATTCTTTCCACCACTGGGCAAAAGTAGTACATGGTATTTTTCAGAGTGCCCTATTTCACACTTCAGTTTAATTTGGGTGATAATGATTTATTAAGCAAATGTAAGCATGCAGAGCACGTGCTGGCTCTCACACATAAAGTGTTCAGTCACTCAGCAGTTCCTTTAAAATCTCCCCCACCCCACCTTATAAAAGCTGCAGGTGCAAAACAGTTTGCCTCTGTACTAGCTCGAACAGAAGATGAAGGTAATACAGAGCTTTGTATGCACCACAACTCTTTGAGCAGTACAGCACTGCAAGAAGGGGACCAGGTTGGTAGCTTCCATCAGACATTCACGTTCTGATGAGTGGGCACACTCTTACAGCCCATCCAGATCTGCTGGAGTGAAAGGGCAACAGGCTGTGGTACGTACTTGGCATAGGAGAACTCAAGCATTGGAACTGGAAAATAAGGCTCTTGCATTTTGAAATTCCTTTCATCCCTGGCCCCTTAACAATAGCGTGATGCTTCTCTCAGAAATGACGTCATTTCTGAATCTTATTTTAAAGTAGAGAGGGATTTTCAACTCAAGGGAAAAACACCATATTCTTCTAATCTTCCTCTCCCTCCAGCATGTATTTCAAGATATCTTTCAACAGAATTTTCTTACTTTCTTTGGCGTCCCACAGATTTCTGTTTTTGTCCCAATTCCTTTTCATCAGCAGGCTTTTGAGCCTCATCTGCTTTCAAGGATTCAATATCATCCCAACCCTGGTGTTTTGAATTTTTCTCTCTCCACTCTTGACTGGTCTCTATTTACCCATTACTGCATCTTGGCATGTTTCCCTAGAAGCACTTTTTCATCCATTGAAATTCAGAAGGGACAAAATCAAGCTTCTCATCTCTTCTCTCCTACTCTATGAAAGCTGATTCATGCCACAACGTTACCTGTGAGCAAGGATCTTCTGCTTTTCCATCTTAATTCTAGGCCGTACCTAAATCTTGCCACTTTTTCAATATAGTATTTCAGGTAGCAATTATTCACATCTGTCTTTTCAAAAATCTGATTTGCTTTCATGTTTAATTTCATAGGGGTAATTCCTGCTTATATTTTTGAAGGCGTTTGACTAGCAGTGTATTTTGTAGTTCAAGAAAAATATTAGTATGGTGCTTGAAATCAGACTTGGTATTTTTTAACCTCTCAAGTTGTTAAAACAGGAACAAGTGATATTTTAGAAAGAAGAGCTTTTAATATATTTTACATATTAAATTTATATTATATTTAATTTATTATTATATTTAATTTATATTTTATATGGGGTTAATTTAATTTGCTTGTTTCTAACTTCATTTAACATGGAATAGTTCTCTGATGGTGGTTTCTCGCTGCAATTTAGCTTTTCAAAATTGTGTCATTTTGAGGACATAACAAAAAAATCCACATGTCATTTTAAGTAAGAAACTAATTTTCATCCTGGATCACCTGGAAATGACAATGTGTGCTTTTCTCACATATTCAAACCAAATACTGCGTATTTTTCAAAAACCAGTGTTCCATATTTTCTGTCCTGCATTTCTGCAGTGGGAAGAAATGCATGGAGGAAATGCAGGTAGAAGATGTTAGGATGACTGCAGAACACGGGTGATCTTTCAAAAATTAATGTCTTGTGTTTATGGAAACTGTACTAGAAATGAGAGGAGCTGTGTTTATGCAAAGATAGGATATAAGCAGCCCTTATTTCTGCCCTTAATCTTACTTACTATGTAAGCAGCTACTGACGTGGGAAGTTGGAACATGGATGGGGAAAGAAAAGAGTTAGAAAGAAAAAATCTCTGTTTGCATTCTCCCACGGAAGAGAACACTTTAGATCACTTTTCTTGACAGAGGGGTAAATTGCTTTTTGGGTTTGGATGGGTGGAGAGAGTGGCACACTTGAGATTATGCCATGTAACTACAAAATGGCTCTTCCAGCACGCTACAGCCTACGCCAGCATTACAAAGAAAGTGAACTTTCACTGGAGCACAACCTAGCAGAAATGACATCAGCATAAAATAATTGTGCAGAAATGATGTACAAGATGGAAAGCCAGGACGGGAAATCCTGTCAGTGCTTCATTCAGCTGAGAACAAGGGATTCACATCCTACCAGGTACATTGAGTTCAAGTGTATTGCGGGATTGCGGAAAACTCATTCTGGCATCATTGGAGAGCCTGAAAATGACAGTAATGTTTATAGACTTACTTTATTCCTTGGCATTTATGCAGTGGGATAGGAAGGAAGGAAAATTTTGAGAATGAATATGTACTTAATTTTTCTCTTCTCAATGGTGACAAGTGACAGGACGAGGGGAAATGGCCTCAAATTGTGCCAGGGGAGGTTTGGGTTGGATATCAGGAAAAGCTTCTGTACAGAAAGGGCTGCTAAGCACTGCCATGGGCTGACAGGGAGGTGGTGGAGTCCCCATCCCTGGCTGTGTTTCAAACCGTTTGGATGTGGTGCTCAGGGCCATGATTTAGCGGAGGGCTGGTAGAGTTGGGCTGGGATGGCTGGGCTGCGGTTGGACTCCATCATCTTTAAGGGCTTTTCAACCTGAGCTGTTCTGTGATTCTGTAATTCTAAAATCAGAACTGCCATTGTATGCATTGAATGGTTAATGAGCATTCTTAGTAAAAGCTGCTGTTAACAAGCAGGATGAGGAATTTGACACTTTGCTTCTAAGATAATGTTGCTAATATGATCAGATGCACTGTACTCATTCTGTAGTTGAGAGAATACAAAACTATTCCTACTTAATGGAATTCAGTGTGAGAAGTTACTAGCAGAAATGCCTTGATCCTTCAAGGATACATCTCCACTGAAATTGAGCTATAGCTTTTCTGGCTGCTAGGAGCTACCTTCATCCCGTGTCTGCTCTTCCCTGTAATTTATGTCAAAGAATTTCATGTTATGACTCCAATGCTTGATCTTTTTGTTTGGCCAGATGTCATCCGTCACAAAACCCTTTAGTCTTGCCTTGAAGATAGATCTGCTACTTCTGTTGAATACAGCATTCCACAGAATAAATACTGATTCACTAAACACCCTGATGTACATCTGAAACAAGGATCACGTAGCATAGCTTAATGGATGATGTGTTTCCCTGAGGCAGAGGAAATCTGAATTCTGTTTGTGATTGTCTCTTTGTTCCCAGTGACTGAGAAGACCTGAACTTCTGCAACCGGCAGAAGGTGAGAGAAATGGGAGGCACCCAAATGAGTATCTCTGTACCAAATTATCTTTTTGTACCTAGTTTTCTGACATTAAATGTCATTTCACAAAACATCCAGGTCTGATCGGCTGGTTGTACGTGGATAGTAGTGGATAAAAGGTAAAAGCATCCTCTGGTGAGACCTGTTCAGGAAGGTGTCAGGTAGTGAAACGATGACCAGAATCAGGGAAGTGACCATGGGCGAATCAACTTTTATTTCTGCATCTCAGGATTTAAATTGGAAAAGTAAGGATAGCGTTGCTGAGATTCCTTGCAAAAAAAAGTCATCTCCTTCTAAGACAACTAGAAAAGTAGTGTTTGCATAGTGTGGTGTTGTCTATTTATTTAATATCTGAATTTTGTCCTGCAGGAGGGGTGCCTCAGCCTCACCATCCTTGCCATTGGTTTCACTGCAAGTGTCTAAGAGGCAGTCTTTGTTGTTGCCTCCTTGTGAGATTGATGTCCCAGTCCTTCATTAGCTGATATATTACAGTTTATTACATCTGTAAAAAATAAAGGGAAATGTATCTGAAGAGATTCTGAGAAAGCCAACAATCTCAAGTTTATTAACAATGGTAATTCTGGACTATAAATCACTGTTTACATGAGGCCATTAAAAAAGCCTCGATTCTGGCATTATCTGTAAAATTTCATGTTTGCTGTGTAGGATTTAGCTTGTAGCATTCTAAGAAGGCCAGTCTTAACTAGATGAAATTATAAAGTTAACTGTGGGGTATGAACTCAACCACTCTATATTTTATTATTAGTTGCAGTATGTGGCTGAGTACACAGAGCAGAGATACATCTGTAATGAATAACTGCTTTTTCTACATGAAGCTCAAACATACATTAGCACAGCCTATTTATCTGAATGAACTGAGGCTGCAAATAATTAAGGAATCTTCTCTGGGAATACTTACACCATCATAGAAGCTGATTTTCATTCAAGTTGTATCAAAAGAAACCCCAGCAACCTTGCTCCACTCGTTTTACACACAACTGCCATTCATCAGCCTAGATTAGTTGCTGCAAACTCCCATTATTTTCATGTGTTTGCTCATCCTTACTGAAGCAGTTAGCAAGTTTTGCCTTGTCGTATGCCTTGTTCAGTGCACAGTGGAGTTGCTGGCGTAAAGGGGAGAACTTCCATTTCTTTTACTCCATGTTAAGCGTTGCTTGCTTTTCCTTGTGACTGAGAGGCACTGGGGAGCTGATGGCGGCAGCTTTGTGAGTTATCGCTGCGGCAGCTCAGTGGTGTGGTCAGCTTCTGTTGGCTCCCCCCACGACCTCTTTCTGTTGCAGGGTCCGTAAGGATTATGTTCCTGCTCTTCTGCTTTGCTGACACAATGTTTTTGATACAAACGTTAATTTTGGTTTAGCAGTAGATAGGGGAGACTAATCCAATCAGAAGGAAGTGAGTGTTGTGCAGGAGTTTGTGCAAATGGAAGAAAGCAAAGTGTTCTGCTCAAAAGCTCAGTAAAAATCATGGAATGATAGAATGAATCACGGAACGGCCTGGGTTGCAAAGGCCCACAGCGCTCCTCCAGTCCCAACCCCTGCTGTGTGCAGGTCGCCAACCAGCAGCCCAGGCTGCCCAGAGCCACATCCAGCCTGGCCTTGAATGCCTGCAGGGATGGGGCATCCACAGCCTCCTTGGGCAACCTGTGCCAGTGCCTCACCACCCTCTGCATGAAAAACTTCCTCCTCATATCCAACCCAAACCTCCCCTGTCTCACTTTAAAACCATTCCCCTTGTCCCATCACCATCCACCTTCACAAACAGCCGCTCCCCCTCCTGTTTATTCACGCCCTTCAAGTTCTGGAAGGCCACAATGAGGTCTCCCCAAATATACAGAATTCAGATGAGAAAGAAACAGTCCAACCTCTGGATACATCTCATCCAACCTACTCAAAGAGGCATGGACATGAGCACCAGATCTGCTCAGCCATAGTGCTGTCCTGCTCATGCTTTGGAAGCACCATGGATTTGCTGCAGTACTGCACAGCCGTCCCTATGAAAAAGGCTTTCATAAAGTCCTACTCTGTCATTCCAAGCTGCAATTTCTGGCTGCTGCACTTCGTTGTATCATCTTAAACTGCCAACAGGAATTTGGCTCCATCGCCTGTCTCATTGCTCCTAAAGCCCCTTTAGCTCCCTGAACTTTAGCTTATTTCTTTGAATATTAATGCCAGTAGACTTTTATAATTCATTCAGGTCTGAGATGCTGGCAGCCTGGTCTAATATTAAATGTGGAGGTTGGCGGCCCTGCCTATGGCAGGGAGTTGGAACTTGATGATCTTTGGGGTCCCTTCCAACTCAAGCCATTCTGTGATTCTGTTATTCTATGCCAGCGCTGATGACTGGAGTGCAAGTTGAATTTTACTTCCTTTCAGTACAAATAATTTATTTCCATATATCTCATCTCCTGAGTTATCTTACTTCTGCTCCATGCTCAGCGTTTCAGTTCTTCCATGTGTTTAGTGAAGACATTATGGAGCCATGTTCAGACTTTCCTTCTCTGTTTCATTCTGCACTGAGTATCTACTTTCTTTTTCTTCATTGTGTTTAATGTGTAAAGGCTCCTTTGCTTTCCTTTTTAATTTGACTTGCAAAGTTAATTAAGCTTTACTTTTGATGGCTCTTTATTCCTGTTCCTCTTGACCTCTACTGGTATGGTTTTACTGCATGCTGCAGATCCCGTTCGTCTGCAAAAAGACGCTGATTGGAAAGTGATTTCTTGTGAATTTAAGAATTTACCTTTATAATATTCTAGGTCCAGGTTCTACACTGCAAACTACTGACTGTGTTGACATTGTTTATGCTAGTGTCTATGAGCTTTATATTAACATGACTGATGCTATTTGTAACTCTTTATGGAGGTTTGCAGGTTTTTAGTTTAAATGTTTAGTTGCTTTTTGGTTGAAATGTCACTGAGAATTATGATTATATATGATATAAGGCTGGCCCACTTACTCTAAATTAGAGGAGAAATACACTGGGCACAGTTTTTATGGTTGGAAGTCTGCTAAATCACCTCTGAATATCACAGCTTTAGGCACTGAGAAGTATTTATAGTTTTTGCTTAGAAGTTTACACCCGGTTAGATACAAAAAATGCTTAAGTTAAAGCTCAGAATCATTTTGCAGACACTTCCTATTGCAGTTAGCAGTGCAATAGAAGACAAAGACAGGCTGAGGGAGCTGGGCTTGTTCAGCCTAGAGAAGAGAAGGCTGCGAGGAGACCTCATTGCAGCCTTCCAGTATTTAGAAGAGGATTATAAACGGGAAGGCAATCAACTTTTTACTCAGGTAGATTTTGGCAGGACAAGGGGGGATGGTTTTAAGCTCAAGCAGGGAAAGTTTAGAATGGATGTCAGGGGGGAAGTTCTGTGCTATGAGAGTGGTGAGGTGCTGGAACAGCTGCCCAGAGAGGCTGTGATGCCCCGTCCATCCCTGGAGGTGTTCAAGGCCAGGTTGGATGGGGCCCTGGGCAGCCTGGGCTGCTGTGAAATGGGGAGGTTGGTGGCCCTGCATGGCACAGGGGAGTTGGAGCTTCGTGATCCTTGTTTCTATGAGAAGCAGACTGGAACAAATGCAATACTCGCAGGGCACCATCAAGATCTGCAATATAGACAATTTCAGCAAACTGCTTTTACAGCCAGTTATGTTTACTTTATCCTTGTCAAAACCTCTCTTCATCTTTCCTCAAGAAGCACAGGGCTTATCCCCTCATATCAACTATCCTGCAGTCTTGGAGGTCAGTCCTGTCTCTTCTGGGGTATGAGCTGAATCTTCTTTGCCTCCAGCATCTCTTTTTCAAAGCAGTGCTTTCTCCCATCTTTCCGTGAGGCCTCAGAGGAGCTTCCCTCAACAGCTTCAAAGGCATTTTCCATTGTTCTTCAAACATCATCTGTGAAACGCAATCATATTTCAGCATGTTCCATATTTCAAAAAAGGAGGATTTCCACGCGAGGTTATTTCAGAGCAGCTCCACACAAGTCAGTATGAATTTGAATTATGTAAAGGATCAAGGCGTTTTCTCACTCATATCTCAGTGTGGACTCTGTACCGGTGCCAAGTTATCTGTTCCAACATTTTAGAATTCAGCTTATCTTTTTATTATAGTTTAAAGCCCTCCCATTTTTTTATGCCAAGAACATACTTAAGAAAAAAACGCTTTAACTTTTCCAACAGTTGCGTTCAATTTAAAGGATCTAGTAAACATTACTGAAGCACAGCTAAGGGAAATCCCATGTGGCTAATAACATTTTAGTAATAATAGCAGATAAATTTTGGAGTTTTCGCAATAGATTAGCTCAAAATCTTCAGTGCAAAATGTATAACAAAACAGCCTCAGAAAGCTACTATACGGCTCTTAAAACATCCTTGGGTTCAGGACAGATTTGGAATAAAGGTGATAATTTTCAAGCTACCACTACTGATGTTCTAGCAGAAGTGTTGCTGCCTCTTTTTCCTATCGTTACCAGTATTTCTGTTAGGAATTTCACACCATCTTTTGTAGTGTTGGTTGTTTTTCTTTGCTTCCTCGGGGTTTGGGAGTTGTTTTTTGTTAGTAAGAAGATCCTGCCTCCTCCCAGTAGTTTGATTTTAACCATTTGGACCGTTTCAGTCCATTAAAACTGTCCTTTAGCAGGAGGAAATAGAGTTATTTATTCTTACAGGGATGCTGTGACTCAAGCACTCCCTTCTCTTCCTGTTGCTTGATCCAATGTAATTAAATAATATATTTCATTTCATAGCTTTGCAGGAGCAGTAAAGAGGAAATTATGTTCACAAAACATGTTTATTTTTTTTTCCCCCAACCTTTTCATGGCTGAAAAGTGATTCTTTCTCGTGGTGCTAAAGGAATGTGAAGCAGCCTTTTGAGACTCAAGTCCTTGCGAAATGAATGCTAATTAAAGAATGAACATTCATTAAGAGTTAGGAAATCAGTGCCATTTTTTCAGACCAAAATATCTGTTGTTCAGATTTTACATTTGAGCTGCTTTGGGTTCATTCCTTTCTCTGAGGCAGCAGCTCTGTCCTTGTTTTCTTTCTTTCACCTTCCCAAGAGGACATGTGCCACGTTCATGTTATCAGCTGCACAATTTGATTTGTGTTTTCAAAGCTCTGAAAATTATAGTTTGTAAAACTAAATTAAAAAAAAAAAAAACAAACAAACAGCAGGAAACCAAAAATTGCAGACGTACATGCAAAAATAGGAACTTCCCTCTCCCTCCTTTGTACATGAAAATGAATCCACCTTGGACTCAACCTGTTGCTTTTATAAATTCCTGTATTATTTTTCTTCATCTGCTGTTACAAGAGCTTTGGGAGGAAGATGCTCTAGATTTTGGATTTTGAAGGTATTTTGAAATTAAGTGGGGAGAGACTTCTTGAAAAAAGAAAAATATCCGTATAATTTTCTACTTCTCATTTTTTCACACTTTTTTTTGTTCATATGTTGTCTCCACTGACAAATTATTTGCTGTAAAATTGAAGGAGAGAGTGGGACTTTTTTCAGTACCGCAATATACATTCCATACATATAGATATTATGGTTGAAAAAGCATTAAAATCATACGTTCTTCACATTTTTTTAGTATTGTTTTCCTTTTATTTCAATGCTGTGTGTATGTCGTGCCAGGTAAACATCTGTCCATCAGAGTTCTGCACGCAGAATAACTTCCCTGAGGCCCTGTAAGGCATGTCTGTCATCCAGCACCACTCACACCAGCTGCCATTTCTGCGTGCTGTGTGCCTCTGGTACTCTGAGCAACCCCAGAACACTGAGCTGCTGTCACCACCCAAGATGGCGAGCTTCCATTTGATGGACACTTGCCTGCGTTTGAGCAGATGAGAATAAAATTAAGGAGAAAGACCAATGTGAGGAAGTATTACGTGTCAGAAAGGGTGGTCAGGTACTGCAATGGATGCCCAGGGAGGTGGTGGAGTCACCAACCCTGGGGGTGTTCAAGGAAAGGCTGGATGCTGTGTTGAGGGACATGGTTTAGTGGGAGCTATTGGGAATAGGTGAACGGTTGGACTGGATGAGCTTTTAGGTCTTTTCCAACCTTGGTGATTCTATGATTCTATGATTTCAAGTAGTCTTTTAACCTAAGGACTTTTACATCCATAGGGCAGTCTTTACAAGAAAGAAATGTAACTGCGTGCCTCTTCAGGATTGGGAATAAATGGAGATATTCCCGTTGGTAAATATTGCCATTCTTCATTTTTTTGCTTGAACCTTTTTCCTCCATCTGCCAGTTAGTCTAGATTTTACTAAAAACGTCTTAGCATACCATAGAATGGTTTGGGTTGGAAGGGACCTTTAAGATCATCTAGTTCCAACCCCTTGCTATAGGCAGGGACACTTCCCTGTAGCCCAGGTTGGTCACAGCCCCATCCAGTCTTTCTTACATCCTTTATGGGATTTATTTTTATGAAGTATGCTTTTGTCTTCCATTTTATGGTGTTTGAAGAGATTTCTTTCCAACTTGGCTATCAGTTCAGCCGGAGGACAAAGCCTTGTTATCTCTGCATTCAGTGCTCTGATGGCTGCCTGCCTCTTCATGGAAATGCTTGCTTTGCCCAAGTCTTGCTCCCAGTGCACTTTATCTCCTGGTAGATAGATGTCTTATTTTCATAGAGTCACAGAATCACAGAACAGCCTGGGTTGCAAAGGCCCACAGTGCTCATCAGTCCCAACCCCCTGCTGTGTGCAGGGTCACCAACCAGCAGCCCAGGCTGCCCAGAGCCACATCCAGCCTGGCCTGACAAACCGTGAAGCCTGATTCCAATTTGCAGTCATGTGGAAAGGGAAAGTGTTTCTTTAGTGCTCTGGTGAAACTAATGCAAGTCAATGATTATTTTTCTGTGTGACAGCAAGGGTTGCATGATTGAAACAAACATGACTTTACAGCAAGGGGAGAAAGGAGCCTGTTTATATTGGATGTTCTCTCCATCAACAGAGAACAGTTCTTTTCTGCTTGCAGTGTTGGAAGCTCCATAACAATAATCCTGAATGGTGGTTTGTCAGGGATTTGAAACCAAAGGCCAGGAAGCTGTGGGTATAATGTAACCTCTACTGATCTGCACAGTGCAGGCATACTGGAGAAAAAAAAAGGCATAGAAATAACTGGTAATAAATCTGAGTTTATACACTGAATATCAGAGAATTAATTCTTTTTTCAATCCTAAAGATAGGTAAATTCTGTTTGTTTTCTCTAAAGGAATGGTGTATGCATTCATTGCTAAAGGAGCGTGCACATTCTTATTATTTTAAAATATTTTGTAGCAAAAAGACATTGAAAGATGTAACTTTGATGGAAATAATAATTATAGGTGAGATTCACAGCTTGAAATAACTGTACTGATAGCGCTGTAGGAAAAAAAAAATAGTTGTGAAAATTTGAATCCAAATATATTAAGTTCTATTGCACTCTATTATCCCAGTATTCATTTACTTAGATGTGGGGAAGTTTGCTGCCGCTGATTTCCAGTGGGATCACACCATCTACCTCAGTGTCTGGGATATCCCAGCAGTCCTAGGGCATCAGAAACAAGTGGAAGACCTCTATGTTCATCTTTAGAAATACATAAGCAGGTTTTTTTTTTCAGATTTTGAAACACATTTGGCCATGAGAATTGTTTTATTTCAAGATGATTAATGGATCTTTCACATGTACAGTGGTCACCTTTCACAGAACCTGCTTCATTGCACTCCTGCTAGTTATGCAGAAGCCTATGCCATTGTTCCCCCTTGGATGTTATTACCCGAGCTGTTTTTTTTCACCCCTATCACAATAAAAACCTAGAACAGAGGTTTCAGAGTTAGTTTTCTTGCCTGCTGTTATCACCAGCAGTAACAGAGAGCATCAGCAGTGGGCATCTCCAGCACAGCACCAAGTCTCGAAGCAGTGAAGCCTACGTAGCTACTGACAGTTTTATCCATATTAAAATAGAATTCAGTGAGTATGAACGTTTTCCTGCATTTAGAGACTTTCTAGTTTTAATGCTGTTCATCTAATTTCGCTTGGTTTGGTCATCATTGCCAGCTGTAAGGGATAGAGTTTCTGTTGTTTCATGAAGAGGAGAAGAATTGTAGGTACAAAATGTTGGTTCAAAATGTTAATTTTGAAATTAAAATTGAAATAAGAAGAAAGCATACCTGAAACATTGATATGCATTTATTGTCCATAAGTTCTTTCCCCCCCTGACAGAAAATGCAAGATATTTGAGACATTGAGTTTAAGCTATTTATAAAGCAGAGATTAAAAAAATAATTTGGCCTTGCTTTAAAGCTCATCGTTGTCAAGATAGCAGTATTAATTTCACCATTTACTTGGAAACGTATTTTCTTTATTTAATCTACTTAATATGGTCTCTAATAGATTCAAATCTTCACTTTCAGTAGAAGAGCCTAGGCTGTTGGGTTCTACCAGTAAGTTATCATTCTTCTAACAATTGTGCCTGTTTATATTTTAAACAAAACTGGTTCAGTGTTAACATATGTGGGGCTCAGCTAGGAATATGCTGTGAATATATGGAGAGTGCAGGGATTCAGCTTTCCTCCATCCCAGTTTGTGGCTGGCACCAAACTGCACGAGTTACTTACAGCCAAGGAGCTCAAAATACAGGCAGAATTCACTGTGAAAATTGAATCATTCCACACTTAAGAAAAGATTTCTCCTCCATTCTCCTATGAGAAACAATTTGGTCTCTTAGAGGTTGGTAAGGATCAGTGACCTGGCTAGGTGGCCTCAAGTTGCACCAGGGGAGATTCAGGTTGGACATCAGGAAATTCTCTGAGGGAGAAGTTCCAGAAATGGGCTGCCCAGGGAGGTGGTGGAGTCACCGACCATGGAGGTATTCCAGAAACCTGCAGATGTTGTACTGAGAGACGTGGTTTAGTGGGAAATATTGGTGGTAGGTGGACAGTTAGACTGGATGGACTTGGAGGTCTGTTCCAACCTCCAGACTCTATGATTCTGTGATGGAAGATGAGCAGGGTGTGCTCAGCATTTGATGGGAGCATTGAATTGAATTGAGTATCTGCAATGCAAAACACAGAGCTTCAGCCCAGTGAGACCTTGATGAACCTGAGAGTCAGATGAACAGAAATAATGGTGTGTGCACATCCGTGGCAGAATGACCTCACGTGTCATTGCTGTCTGCTCTGAGGTGGTTGCAGGATACAGCCAGAAGATACAGCCAAAGAGGAGGGGAATCAAGTCTTTGAAAGGGTCGATAACTGCAGGACAAGGGGAAATGGTTTGAAGTTGAAGGAGGGGAAATTTAGATTGGATGTCAGGGGAAGTTGTGTGCTGTGAGAGTGGTGAGGTGCTGGAACAGCTGCCCAGAGAGGCTGTGATGCCCCGTCCATCCCTGGAGGTGTTCAAGGCCAGGTTGGATGGGGCCCTGGGCAGCCTGGGCTGCTGTGAAATGGGGAGGTTGGTGGCCCTGCATGGCACAGGGGGGTTGGAGCTTCGTGATCCTTGAGGTCCTTTCCAACCCAAACCATTCTGTGATTCTGTGATTCCGTAAGATGACCAATCCAATCTAGCCTCTTCTTGTGTCGTTTATATGCCTCGCTTTGAATAGAAATGTTATATCCTGTAACTTAAAAGTATCTGGTAAGATTCAGTTTTATCACATCAAGTCTTTTTTTTAGAGCCTTTCTCTTCCACCTCCAGGGATCTGTAGAAAGGTGAACCCATTGTTAAGCTCCTGCAGTGCGTTGTCTGACTATTCCATTACATGGGCAGAGTTTTAGTTTCATAAAAGCCATGTGTTTTTCTTGTCTCTGTTTTTGTTTTGGTTTTTCTTTTTGTTTTTTGTTTTTTAATGCTCAGAAGGTTCTTGTTTAAAACATGGAGAGCATCAGCCCAAAGAACGAAGTGGAGAGTGCTCTACTCTTGCAATTTGCACTCCATTTAAGTGTGTGCATTGTAAAAGACAAAACCAAAAGGCTCTCCTCCACCCAAACCCTCTAATTTTTATGTAATATAAAGAAGTATGTGAGTTATTGGTGGAATGAAGAGAAATCATGATCAAAATTATACTACATGTTTAATTTAAACAAATGGGAATAGCAACAAAATATCATTTCACCATCCTTCTAATCTTTCACAATTTCTGATAGCAACAGTACAGTTAAAATATCCAACTTTACAGGAATTCACAATTTTAGTCTGAAGGTAGCTGAGGAAAGGGCTGTTTTCTACTGTGATCATCAGACTAATTTCATATCAACAGCTTGTCACCTTGAATGTCATGCAACCATGGTGTGCCTGACCCATAGATATGTTCTTTGTACTTTCAGAGGGCAGGAGCCCTCGTACAACCTGCTTGTTACTGGAGATCCTTTGGGGATGCATCTCTGGATGCTCATCCTGGGTTACAGGGTCTCTAATTGCAGCCCCCAGCTGTAGGGCTCCTGGAGCAGTGCAAGCCAAAACCATGATATTGCCTCAGAAGGCCAGGCGAGGCAGCTGAGCTGCATCCAGATGTCAAAAGGTAAATTTATTTTGAAGAAGTGAACAAAACAAATGGCATATGTACTTGAAAGCAAGTTCTCCATGTATTCTGGTACATACGGATCATGAGAGTAAGAAAATCTATTTACATCTCATGGCCACTGGGTGATTCACATGTACCAAAATTCACCGTGTGTCAATGAAATGCTCCAGTGAAGCCTCAAAATGGGTTGCAAAGGTTCATCTGCTCGAGCTCACACACAATCACCTGCTGGTGCACTGAATGCTTTTCTGTAAAATATCCTTAGATATAACAACAAAAATGATTGCCTTTTCATCTGCAGGTGAAATTTTCATGTGTTAGACAGCTTGGGGTGATTTAGTCATGCTGTGAAGCCCTGGTGTTCCGAAATCATTACCCAGGACAGTGAGCCAATGGACTCTGTAATGCTCAGCTGCCAAACTCAGTTGTATTTGAGAAACTTTATGGATATATTTAGATGAAGATACACAGTTTTAATCTTATGCTTAATTGCCTTCAGAGAAGTATTGGATCATTCTGCTTAGAATACATTTACAGCACTGGACCTAAACTCAGAATTTCTATTGGTATTTTCAGAGTTGGATGCTCTTGATATAGAAAAGATGGGGAAAAAAAAGAAGGCATTTAAGTGCATATTTAGTAAAAAAACAGCCTTCCCGAGTCAAAAATAAAAATGGAAATAAAATCAGCCTGGTGAAGTGTAATCTAATTTTCCTCTAGAATAAAACCAAAATCTTGAAGCACTATTCTGGATGCTCAGCAGTTTGAAGGCATGCAGGCATTCCAGTTTTGACTCCATTGTGCAGTTGAACTGGAAGGATTATATCACAACACAGCGTGCTTGTTTTCCATCTTTTTGTCCATCAAGACATTTTTGTAGAGGTATCAATGATTGTTGACTTTGGAGGAAGGGGAAGAAAAAATAATTAGGAGTAAAAGCAGACAGTGCCATTGAAGGAACTGTGCTTCTGTCATAGGAGAATGAATGCTCCTTTCAACAAATCTGTAATTTGCAGAAGTTGCAAAAAGAAAATAGCCTTAAGGTGACTGTTAACGTACTTCAGTTCATCCTGCCAAGAAAGTTAACTTCATAAAGTCATTAAACCGGTGATTACATTTTAAAATATTATTCCCCAGCCATTTCTTCTTAGACTTTAAAATACAGTTACTGTATATACTACTTTCTTTGTAATGTGAAAAATTGTAAAATACACTTATTTTTCATAAACTCCTAATTATTAACAGAGCTATTTGCGCTCCTATAGTGAAAGTCATTTCAACACTTCCGTTATTTAAACTTCACTTTTAGGGGTTCATAATTTGGCTGTAATAAAAAATAAATTCAGACTCCGAGGGCTCAAATAATCTTTGCTGGCATTAGGGCCTGATTTTCTTCAAGAAGCTGAGTGATTTGGATTGCTGACTGTTCTTCAAGATAATCCGGAATAAAATGCTTTCCAGTGCTGACTGAATAGCTGTAATCATTAACAAATTTAGGCAGAGCCATGGAGTGTGGTGCAGGTGATGCTGCTCTTTTGTCCCTGCCTGGTGCTGAGCAGGGCTGAGGCTTGAAGAAGGGATACTGCTGGGACTTCTTGCAATGTCTCTTCCATTGCAGTTCCAGAAGGGTGACTGTAGGAGCAGATGGGCAAGGTTATGGCTGGCCTTGTAGCACACGCACTGTGGGGTCCTTGGCAGCAGACTCGCTGCAGTGGAAGCCAATGGATTTAGAGGTTGTGTGGCCGAAAGCTGCTTCTCTGCCATGATGGATGCTCAAGTGCTCAAAGATGGATCACTTTTTTGGTACGGCTTCCTGAAATCGCCCTCGTCGCGCAGCACGGCCGCTGTGATGGCTGAACAAGGCCCTCAGCTCCGGAAATCGAGGAGTCAGGGCTTGCTGCGTATTGACAGCAACTCAGGGACAGTGAAATCAGACAGTTCGTTACAGCACTAATTATAGCAAAGCGCTCGTGTTGTGGTTTGAATGACTCAGTTCAGTGTGTGCTACAGCTATAAATACATCTTCTCCCCGATCTGGACTGTGTGGTACGTAATTTTTTTTTAATGGCCTGGATACATATTTACCTGAGCATATCCTGGTTTCCCAGGTAAATATGTGTACCAATGCAGAACTCATTATGGTCTGTTTGGATAAATAATCCATATTTTATAACGGTACAGGAAGTAATTATTTTCCTATTTTGCTTTCTTTAAGCCAAAGAAATTAAATGCTGTGGGTTCATTACTTAAAATAAAATAGATGCGAAAATCGAGGTAATATGAGAATAAAGTTTTCATTGTTTTGGTAGAAACTGAGAATGTTATTCCAGATTTTGATCTCGTGTTTAGCCCAGAATAACTCCATTAAAATAAACAGCGTTATTCAGGATTTAGTTAGATGCAAATGGGACGTGAATTTGGTCTCCTGTCCTTAATCCCCCTTACTTCACTGGGAATTCCCGTAAGTAGCTCGCACACGATCTTTGCTGTAAATGGCATTGTCAAGTATTTATCATTTGGAAAAAGAAGTTATTTCAGCTACGTGGGGGACATGAACCGATCTGAATTTTGTAATAAGAAAATGGATGTTTAACAGTTATGGTCCTACACGCAGTAGAGAAACGGAGCCACCTATTTCAGCCATTGTTTGATACGACGTGGGAAGGAGCTGCGTTGTTGTGGCCATGCTACGGTCAGGGTTTGTAGCACTTTTAGGCTTGGTGGGACCAAGCTTAGCCTTGGCATAAATCCATGAGCTGCAATAGATTTACACCAGAGATGAATATTGGCTCATTCTTGGTAACTTTACTTTTTATCCAACTCTTTCTATTTCATCTTAGAAATATAAGCAGCCTGTGCGCCCTCAAACTAATTTAGAATAAGAAACAGTTTGGCTTATGCCAAAAAAATAGAACTATCATTTTGCACATTCTTACATTTTTCAAGTGAGTTTCAAGTAAGATTATATTACTGTGACTCCTGAATTCCTGAAATCTCTCTGGTCTTTGTAACTGCAAGGGCCAGCAGTGTTTCAAGAGGAAAATCTGAAACTCTTCATGCAGTATGTTTTGTGTTGTGCGGACTAGATACACTTCACATCTTGCCTGCGTGCCATTAGTGTGGAAAAAAATTAATGCAGTACAGTATTATGATTTATGGACTGAATTTTTTGCCCACTGAGCCCTTTCCAAAAAAAAAAAACAAAAACCCAAAAAGTTTTTCCCCCTCTCCTCCTTTGGATATTAGAAACAGCTACTGTTTTTGTTGATCTTTTTAACTTCTGAATAGACCTATTTCAAGTCATAGCAGCATGGGAGCTCAGATTAATAATACACTTATTCAGGCAGTGATACTGACTGAAACCATTGCTAGCGTGAGTAAGAAGGATAGGATTTCTTTAAATTATTTTCAGGTGCATTCATGCATTTCTGAAAGAAGAGTATAAGGATATTGTAAAATGAATGAAATTTTTGTTTACTGATCATGTTACAGGTGTGTGTGTGTTTTAATGTCAGGAATGTAAGATGTCTCATTTTGATAGCTTTTGTTCTGGGCTCACCGTCAGTCCATCTATCAATTAGCGAACAAGAACAGGAGCCACTAAACAACTACATCTAGCCTTTTGGACACTGCTTTTAGATCTGGAGGAAATATATTCCATGGTGTGAGGCATCCTTACTATCCCACCTCCTCTTCAGCATCGTCTCAGCGACTAAGATGATCAGGGGGCTGGAGCACCTCCCCTATGAGGACAGGCTGAGGGAGTTGGGCTTGTTCAGCCTGGAGAAGAGAAGGCTGCGGGGTGACCTCATTGCAGCCTATCAATACCTGAAGGGAACCTACACCCACGAGGGGAGTAAACTCTTCAAAAGGGCTGACAACAGCAGGACTAGGGGAAATGGATCGAAGTTGAAGGAGGGAAGATTGAGGTTGGATGTTAGGGGGAAGTTCTATACAAGGAGAGTGGTTAGGCCCTGGAACGGGCTGCCCAGGGAGGTTGTGGATGCCCCGTCCTTGGATGTGTTTAAGGCCAGGTTGGACAGGGTCCTGGGCAACCTGATCTGAATGTGTGTGTTTGGTGGCCCTGCTGGGCAGGGGGGTTGGAACTACATGATCCTTGAGGTCCCTTCCAACCCGGATGATTCTGTGATTCTGTGATTCTGTCTCCAGGCAGCCTCAAAGACGAGCAAAGAAGAGAATCCCATGGGCTGCTCTGATGGCTTTGGGCCTCCTTAGCGCAGTAGTTTGATGAGCATCAGCTGCTGTGCTCTTGTGCTGACGTGATGTGGGCCTGCCCCATGGCCTCTAGCTCACCAGCCCTGTGCTGACTGAAGGCAGGTCCAAGGCTGATGCCCTTAGTCCTTTCCAAAGAGATTTTTTGCCCTTTCTAGCACTATTTCAGGGGCTTGGGGCCTTCACACGCATGGCCTTTGTGATAGAGATTTGCTCCTTTGGCTGCATCTCATCTGTTTTTGTGGCATTTAGGACTCAATCTCATCTTTAACTCTTTCCTATCTGAATGGCAAGACCTGCAATACAGTCAACTTTTACTATCAAATCATTTTCTTTATCTCAAATAAAATTGGAGTATACCTAAAAAGTCTTCTATGGCTTCCACTAATGCTAAGTTGAGTGAGACTGAGTTTCCTTCAAAAAATGCTTCCATGAGCTGTTTGAAATTTGTATATGTTATTCTAAAAAATTGTGAGAGGAATATACTACTCTTCCACAGTCCCAGATAAAGTGCTATGGCAAGAATTTGGCATTTTTACATTGCCTGAGAGAATTCTGTGTTGTTCTCCGGGCAAATGTGGTTTGAAGGAGAAAAAGAAAAAGCAACGCAGCGCTTTTCAAAAGCGATGATTTTAAATAGAAACAAAAAAGCTTTTTGCTCAAGATTCATCACAAGTTTTTCAGTCTTTTCATAAAATTGTTGTTCCCTTTTTGCCTAACGAGTGGAGTGAGTGACACTTTTGAGAGTCTCGGCTTGTGCTTAGGTGAGTAGCTGGTATTTAGCTGTATACTACCATGCAAAATATTATCCAAAATACATGAAAAACCTGGTATATTTTTAACACAGCTGCAGCCATCCTAATGAATTTGTTTATTTTAGTTGCAGCAAGCAGCTGAGGTTTCTCAGCTGAGAGGAGCTCGAGTCATCTCTGCTGAAGACCTCCTGTTCCTAATGCGCAAAGACAAGGTATGGCAATGAGACAGAATGGTCTCGTTTGGCACAGCAAGCTCCTTATCATGTTTAAAGTGTTTGCTCCACCATACATGTGAATAGCTGTGTTAGAAGGTGCAGCTGTACTACAGATGTATTACATGTAGTACAATAATTACATAACTTTTTAATACTCATTTTCTCCAGTGATTTCAATTATGAATAGACTTTTTTTTCACTAGTACTTAGAGTGAGTACTAAACATTACAGCTCAGAGCAATTTAATTGTCTGTAGTATAAAGGATCCTTACCTGGTCTTGTGAAGTGTCCCTGCCTATAGCAGGGGGTTGGAACTACATGATCTTAAAGGTCCCTTCCAACCTAAACCATTCTGTGATTCTTATCCTCTATATTCCTTTGATTTCTTATTTCCTTCTATTTATGGAGAACGGAGAGGCATGTCTGATATTTAAGTGTTATCATTTTTTTAATGTTTCTTCTTCTTTGTAATATTCTTTCTGTATTTTGATCTCACTAAAACTTCCAGACTGAGATATGATGTGTTTTTTTGTGTGACCTTATTACACCTAGTCAATAATTTAACAAAATCAGTTTTCCATAAGAATATTAAAGTCATGTTATCTCTTCAAATTTCAAAATTATTCAAAAATCCTTATTATTTATTTTTATCTAACTAATTCCTTACTCTTTTGCCTCCCTTTCTCTGTTTTTCTTCTCTTGTTTGATGGGTGAAACCAAATGACTAAAAACATATTGAAAGAAATAAAACCTTAAAGGTTGGAAACCAAATGCAGTTACTTTATCTGATATCTGATATGCCCAGCGATGGTATAATGAAAACACTGGTTAATGTGAACATCAAAGTTCATGGAAGTATGCATGCCTACGTGAGAATTTCCAAACAAAGCATAGATTTTGGAGCCCTAATACAGCCTGAGTTTCTCCTTTCTGAAAGGGAAACCCATCGCTGTCTCACAGTGGGCAAACAAAATACCAAGTTGCTCACCTAAATACCTCGACATGCTTGCTATATGTGGATTTTCTTCAGAATTAGGAACTACGAACATTGTAAAAATTGTATTTGTTATCATAATGTCCCTGTTCATTGCAGGGGAGTTGGACTAGATGACCTTTAAAAGTCCCTTCCAACTCTAAGGATTGTGTGATGCTATGGTTTGTGTACATGTGATGCCATACAGTTCGTGTATTTGTGTGTTATAATTTTAGTCTAAATGAAAAATAATTCTATGCAATACTAACACCAATGTATGTTTTTCTCTTAGAAGAAGCTTAGAAGGCTGCTTAAGTACATGTTTTTTCGAGACTACAAATCTAAAATTGTGAAAGGCATAGAAGAAGATGACCTCATTGAAGGTAGAAAAGCTTTCCTTAATTTGGGAGGTGTTTGATATTTTATAAATGCCCAGAACAGCTCACTGCAAAGTATTAATGTCTTCTCTAATATTTATACAAGCAAAAAGTACAGATTCAGATGTAGTAACTTGGTTTTAAATTGCTGCTTTTCCATTTGCATTACTTCGATGTTAAGATTTTCCATCTACCATTCAAATGATAAGTAACAGTGCTGAATGTTGTAACTCTGTTGAAGCTAAGAAACTGGTGCTGATTAAAGGGCTAATTGATTTCAGCATGTGTAATTTAAATATGTCAGCTGCCATGTACAAGGGAGATTGTCAGCTGAATGGACATTTGTTAGTTAATTACCAAAAGGTTTTGACACGTTTTACAAAAAGTACCATAATCTGAAGTCATTTAATACTGATATATGACCTGGCCTTCTTTTGGTGCCGTTTAGCATTTTGTACTTTGAATCTCTCATTTCAAGAATGGGAAACACTTTGACATTTTTTTCCCCTCGCCATGAATTCTTTGTGTTTAGTTCCTCTGAGCATCCACACTGATATCAGGTAAACGTTGTTCATCGTGCATGCTAAGCACTGCCATGGGCTGACAGGGAGGTGGTGGAGTCCCCATCCCTGGCTGTGTTTCAAACCGTTTGGATGTGGTGCTCAGGGCCATGATTTAGCGGAGGGCTGGTAGAGTTGGGCTGGGATGGCTGGGCTGCGGTTGGACTCCATCATCTTTAAGGGCTTTCCCAACCTGAGCTGTTCTATCATTCTATGCTTTAACTTGGTCAATGTGTGGATAAGGTTTGGTCAACTCATTTGACTTTTAATTTGCTGTGGCACTATATTTTCACAAAGCATAAAAGTATATTGCAAGCAATTGGAAGTATAGCTTCCTATCTGACAGCTTGGTATTTTTGTAATCCTTATGTTCATACCACTAGTTAAATCAATTTTCCTAAATCATTTAGATGCTCAAGAAATACTTCCCAAACACACTTCATTTTGGTGTTGGAGATTCCATTTTCTGGCAAGCTTTGGTGACTGATGCCATTACTTTTGTTTTGTGAAATTTGCTTATTTGTAGCTGTTATTCTGCCTAGCACAATGACCACCTTGCCCAGGGTTCACTAGGCTTTATGTTGAGCAGAGGTCCATCATCTGTGGAGCTGCATGCTAATGCTTGTGTTAGGATTCGCTTTAAATTGTAGGTAATTTGAGTGTTCTGATGTTACAGAATCACAGAATCACAAGGTTGGAAAAGACCTGCAAGATCATCCAGTCCAACCACCCTCCCATTCCTATCAGTACCACAAGCTAGTAAACCATCTCTCATAGCTTCTCATCCAGGCACCTCTTGAACACTGCCAGGGATGGAGACTCCACCACCACCCTGTTCTGTAAACTTATGAGAAAAGGTTTTACTCCCAAATGGTCTGTCATATGAGTGAGCTTTCATACGGCTGTTCCCTGTGGCTTTTTCAATACAATGCCTGGTAGACTGGATTTTTCAAGATTGCTAAAAAGATAAGGTTTTACTAGGAAACATTAAAGGGGACGTTCTACTATAGTGCTTCTGCAACACAGCAGGGCATCACCTTGGTCAGGTTGCTCAATGTGTATGAGGGCAGGAAACAACCTACATAGTGCATCTGAGTCTAAAAAATGCCCCTTCTGGGGACATCATTTAATGTTTAGAGTGGCCAAATAATTTATATTTGCTGTTCGTTTCTTATCTTTGTGTAGACAAGTTCAGCAGCAACAACACCAACAAACGGCAGAAGCTTGCTCAGGACTTTCTCAACTCCATTGACCAGACAGGAGAGCTCTTGGCCATGTTTGAAGATGATGAGATTGATGATGTCAAACAAGAGCGGATGGAGGTAATCGTTCTGTTTTACTGATACCCATCTCCTGCAGAGAAAACTCTGAAATATTTCGTACATCATGCTGTTCTGCTGCCTTTTTCGAGTTGCATTTTGTATCGTTGTCACATGCTTTTTCCTTTAGCCTAGATGGTCTAGAGGAATCCTATTTCCATATTTTTCCTATTCCTTCAAATGTTTGCTGATATCTGAGCACACATGCTGAGAGGGAAGATTATGAAAGTGTAGTTATGGATCTTTCTGTCTGCCATATATTTGTATTTCCTTCCTGTAGAAAGCAGATTCTGTTTAAAAACATTTCACAGACTTTTTTTTTTCCATTTTTTTTCTATTTTTCATTCTTTCTCTCATTGGAAAATTATGCTTAGATAGCAATTGAGGATTCTTTTCATATAACATAGCTTTCATAAAAAATGAAAAATATTCTGTGCATACATACTTCCATATATGCTCTTCTCACTTTTTTTATCTACATACATCTGAAAAATTATGCCTACATTACAGAATGCAGAACCATATCACTGTTAGCAAGCTAACCTGGGATCAGGAATTCTAGCAGCATTAGCATGGGAGTTTCTGAAACAATGGTTTTGATGCTAGTTTTGCTTGGTTTCACTGAGTCCTAGCAATATGACCCCAAGCCCTGTGTCAGAGCAAGTTGCCACACGGGTCTTATGATAGAATCATAGAATCCATATTGTTGGAAGGGACCTTTAAAGAACATCCAGTCCAACTGCCCTGCAGTGCACAGGGACACCACAGCTACATCAGGTTGCCCAGGGCCTGATCCAACCTGGCCTCCATGGGTGGGACATCAACCACATCTCTGGGCAGCCTGTACCAGTGCCTCACCACCCTCACTGTAAAAGACTTCTTCCTTATATCCAACCTAAATCTACTCTCTTTAAGTTTGAAAGCACTTGTCCTTGTTCTGTCACAACAGACCCTGCTAAAGACTCTTTCCCCTTCTCGATCCCTATGTTTTCTCTATTAATTGAGCATTTTCTTGAATGTCACTTACTCTGAACTATTTTAAAGATCCACAGGCTGTATCAGGGCCAGGGCGAATTTTCTGGCTCTGAAGGCAAATGGCATTGACTGGCTTGCATCCCCATAGCTAAATTTTCTTTCTACCCAGAACAGGATAGTTCTTCCATCAGCAGAGGGGTGGCCAGCAGGGACAGGGAGGTGATTGTCCCCCTCTATTCTGCTCTTGTGAGGCCCCATCTGCAGCACTGCATCCAGGTCTGGGGGCCCCAGTACAAGAAAGACAGGGAGCTGTTGCAGAGGGTCCAGAGGAGCCACAGAGATGATCAGGGGGCTGCAGCACCTCCACTACAAAGACAGGCTGAGGGAGCTGGGCTTGTTCAGCATGGAGGAGAGAAGCTGCGGGGTGACCTCAGTGCAGCCTGCAGTGCCTAAAGGGAGCCTGCAGACAGGAGGGGAGTCAGCTCTTGGAAAGGGGAGATGACAGCAGGACAAGGGGAAATGGTTTGGAGTTGAGGGAGGGCAGATGGAGGTTGGATGTCAGGGGGAAGTTGTGTGCTGTGAGAGTGGTGAGGTGCTGAACAGCTGCCCAGAGAGGCTGTGATGCCCCATCCATCCCTGGAGGTGTTCAAGGCCAGGTTGGATGGGGCCCTGGGCAGCCTGGGCTGCTGTGAAATGGGGAGGTTGGTGGCCCTGCATGCAGTGAAGGGGTTGGAGCTTCGTGATCCTTGAGGTCCCTTCCAACCCCAGGCCATTCTATGATTCTGTTGACAGCTGATATGTAGAATGCTCCGCAGCTACTTTTTTTGGCCATTTCCTGCTCATGCCTTATGTGGGCAACTCGTTGTCAAGGGCAATATTCTACATGGTTTCTGCTCACAATTGCACACAATTTCCATATTTTTTTAGTCAGAGGTGTAGGATTCGTGGCTGTTGGAAAGCTGCTATTTTTAGAGTGCTTTTTATGCCCTTTCATTACCAGAGCTGGGTACTTTGGTTTGATTTTGTTTCCTATGATGAGGTGGCTGATGCATTGAGTAATATTTGTCTATTTAATATTTGCCTATTTCACCTTAAGTTTTCGTGGAAAATTCTATGGAAGAAATAACCTGATTTTCATCCTCCTCTTTCTGGGACTTGCCCAGTCATGTTTCCCCCTCCTTCTTTCCACTGCAGTTACTAAAAATCAAATCAAGAATCCATTCTCTCTACAAATCGAGTTGGGAACAAAACCCATTTGTCCACAGCTGAGAAACAGTGCTGTAGAGCAGTTGTTCCCAACCACTATTTGTGTTTTAGAAACTGATGTTTCTTTTCTTTACTTTTGTACAAATGTATTTATGTAAAATGATGTTTTGCATAAATGCAAGCATATCCTTTGAGCTCATATGCACATAAATAGGTAATAGCCTTGCTTGGAATTAGTGTTATGGGATTGACTTTCTGCTCTTCTTTAGGTTCTCTTCTGTTACTCTAGTACAACCTTTATTTTTTTTAAAGCCTAAAAAGCTAGACAAGTGAAGTAGTGTGAAATTCCTTGTGCCAGACAAGGTCATATCTAATTTTCTATTTGTCTGCAGTCAAATACTTCTCTTCCAGCTGATCACACATCTTGGTTTTCATCACTGGACTATTCACGAATTGTAGGATACATATATTGAAAGTAATTTGCTCTATTGCTTTACTTTATTACATTTCATGAATAATGTGTTTCCATGTTAAAAAAAAATTCAAGATCTACTTCTTTTGGAATAGAAACATAAATTATATACGGGTCTGAAGTCAGTACTGTGGATTTTCTTTCTTATTCATTTTTCAATGACAAAACACGAAACATTGGTTGAGATATGCTACTCCAGAAGTTAACCTTTGCTTTTCTTTTAGGCTTTGTTGTCACTTTCAGGTGGATAGAAATAAATCAATCACAGTGAGAAATGTGATCCAGTCCTAAAGGAAGAGTACTTCACTCAGAGGGTGGGTAGTTGCTGGAGCAGACTGCCCAGAGGGGTGTGCATTCCCTGTCCTGGAGGTGTTCAAGGCCAGGCTGGATGGGGCCCTGGGCAACCTGATCTAGTGCTTCACCTAGAGTTTGGCAACCCTGCCTGCAGAAGGGGTTGGAACTTGATGACCTTTGAGGACTATGGAACTTGTTTGTTCTCCTGTCTTGTCAGTGGATGGGTTGATGTAGTGCATCACATTTTCTTTGTGCAGTCAATTATATTCAGTGCTAAGTTTATATTCCATGCTAAGTTTGGGAGGAAATCTAGTAGACACTTAAAAAATTCTAATGGGGTTCTTTAAGGAATTAGTATGCTTGACCCTAAAGGCAATGGTCCTTTTAGGTATCGATTACCTCAGACATGAGTGGTTGCCTTGGTTTGGACAACTGCAAATGATTTCAGTTTCATGTTGCCTTGGGCCAACATCATGCCAGCTCGTCCTAAGCTTATGATAAACATGCATTTCTGATGTCATTATGGGCTAAACAGGAAATTATTGTTTAGCAGTATGGTTTCAGTTATGAGACAAAAAGCAAATATTATTTATATTTATTTTTTAAAACACATTTTATGGAATTAGATCTAAAACTTCATGAGAGCACTTCCTGTTCTGTGAGGTCTGTTCTCTTTGTACCACAGAGGAGTAAGCAAAGCCCCAAGCTACTTTCAAACAGTAAAAAAAGGTGGAAAAAGGCCTACAGTTTTGTCTGAACAACATCCCCTAGTGCTGTCACGTTACAAGGAAATGGCATTCCTTTAGGACTGGATGTAGATCTTACCGATACATCCTGCAGCTTCAGTTTGAAGCAGAGATCATTTCTGAGAGTAACAAAAGCAATATGCAAAAGACAGTCAACTTGTCTTGAAAGTGAAGGGCAGGAATTATAAACAAAATCCACATTACTTTTCCATAATGCATGATTATGTTGTCAATACATTTTGATCAGATGATGAGAGCAGTATTAGCAATGAATAGCAGCAAATCATCCAACTATACTGACAAAAGCAAACCAAAACAAAAGTAATGATAGCACCGCTGTCTCACTCCAAAACTGTAAGTACTTTGCCCTCTCAAAATAGCAGTCAAACAGAAGTGATGTGCTGCTCCTCCCAGTAAGAACAGGTATAGATGAAATGAAATAGTCTGGTTCATAGACCTAGTTGAACTGTGCACATGGAGATCACAGAAGCTTTCTTTTTGACAAGTGTCAGTGCCCAGAATGGCAGTTTTTATTGTACTGGTTAGTCTCAAACTGCTTCACTCTGGAATAGAGCAGTGGGAAGGTGTATGTTCAGTAAGATCTCTGCATTTTGGAATGGGCTGCCCAGGGAGGTGGTGGAGTCCCCATCCCTGGCTGTGTTTCAAACCGTTTGGATGTGGTGCTCAGGGCCATGATTTAGCGGAGGGCTGGTAGAGTTGGGCTGGGATGGTTGGGCTGCGGTTGGACTCCATGGTCTTTAAGGTCTTTTCAACCTGAGCTATTCTATCATTCTATGATTTTTCCTTACTTTGCAGTTTGGGTCGAGGTGCAGGTTTGGCTGTTTGTGCCCTTGTATTGCTGCTCTGAACCTCTCAGAGGACCTGTCCCTATAAAACCTGCTGCATGTTTGGCAGCATGTTGTGACCAGGAACACCAGCGCTGCTAAATTAATGTATGAGAGCCTTTATCGAATTTACAGTGTCCTGTTATTAAAATCAAGCAGAGGTCTTTTAAAATTTC
Source organism: Centrocercus urophasianus (assembly GCF_019232065.1). Lineage (NCBI taxonomy): Eukaryota > Metazoa > Chordata > Aves > Galliformes > Phasianidae > Centrocercus > Centrocercus urophasianus. The sequence continues at coordinate 1,655,896 of NW_024884966.1, forward strand.
AGTCAACTGAACAGCAGAGTGGACTTCTTTCTCAGCCTCTGGAAGTCCATTTTTTATCATTTGTTTTATGGTGCCAGTACCTCTCCTACCAGGAAAAAACAAATTCCCTTCTGAAATCTGAACAGGCGTCCAAAGGACTGCTTGGAACATCACACTGTGAATGCTCTATTTCAGTTCTGTTCCCCTGGGATTGAAAGAAACACCATTCATCTGTCCCTCTGAGTGCTAGTATTGGGGTGTATTTCCAAAGCTCAGATGTTATATAGCAGTAATTTAGTTGCAGTAGCTACAGTAGTGTTTTCACAGTACATTGCAAATTTGAATAAACAGTGGAGAAACACCAGAAACACTTCAGGTATTTAAAAATTACATCTACATGCTACTGTTGTAAGTTCATTGTGGATGTGATTTTTCCAATCCTGCTCTGTAATCATATGTCTGCTAATGAGAAATCTGTACCAAGCACACAGAAATGGAGTATGCTATGTGCATTGCACAATACATGGCAATAGAGATTAGATGTGTTTGGAATGTATCCTTTGTGAAGTTAAATGGTTCCATTTGGATTTTGTCTGTGTTAGATATGATTAATTTGTGCCTTTAGAAGACACTTAAATCCATCTAAGTGCACTTTGAGATGTAAGAAATAATACTCTGTCCACTGAAAGTCTGAAAGTCCACTCTGTTTCAATCATAGTTATTTCTGTGATGCAGACTTTGTGGACTTGGCATTTATATATTTATTGGCACAGGCTGCCCAGTGAAGTGATGGTGTTTTGGTCCCTGGAGGTGTTCCAGAACTGTGGAGATGTGGCACTGAGGACGTGGTCAATGGGAATGGTGGGGGTGGGTTGGGTTGGGCTCAGGGGGCTCTATTCCAGCCTTAATGATTGTATGATTCTCTCCTTAATTTATGTGTTGAATTAAGGAAAATCAATTACTTGTTTGTATCTTTCAGAGCCCCAGACATTAGCTACAATTCAAAATCTCCCCAACACCAGTAACAACAAAACTGACAATCGGAGAAGTGTCAAACATGTTATTACAAAACTGAGAACAAGGAGGTTCCGAGTTTACAATCAGTATCTATTCCTGTTTAGCAGGGAAGGTGTATTCTCTCCACATTTTTGAGCACAATTAAGTATTTAATTCAGTTAATAGTTTGTAGCTCTACAGCATGGAAAGTTGTGTAAAACCTTGAAAGCTGTGGAAATTGACTCCACATCCAGTTAGCTCGTGCAGCAGAGAATTAGCTGAAATGGGGAAGGCAAATAATGGCAAAACTTCCATGCAGCACTAAGCTGTGGGCATCAAGTTGGCCAACCAGAAGTTATAGAGGGCTCAACTGAATCCCTTCTTACTGACACAGTGGGCAACACTGGTGGTAGGTGGACAGTTGGACTTTCTGAACTGTAAAGATTCTGTAATTCTGTGATTCTCTTTAAATCTACAGCAGTAAATTAGACAGTGACCAAGAAGATCTGTTCACACTGGAATACGAAAAACTGACTCCGTCATTATATGGAATATATGAAAAATGTTCTGTGTGCTCACACTTCGACCCGGGCACTGTGCTAAGGGAATCCTGGGTACAGTTTGGAAGTTAGCCTGGGACAGGAGATCCTGCCATTGTGTGGTTGTGATGGGCCATGCTGGAAGGTCCAGGCAGGATGCAGGATGCTCCACTGCTACCTTGGAGCTGGGACGAGGACCTGGCATTTTTCAGCTGAGACAACTTAAACTTGGTGGCACAATTCAACGAGAAAAAAAAACAAACCACAAGGATGAGCTCTTCTGCTCAGCAAGGATCCAAAAGATGGTGTTGAATGACTCAAATTCGTTGTACTAATATGGGAAAGATGTACAAAGAAAATAAGCAGGAAGTGATTTAGAAAGAGCTTTGAGGCCTTCTAATAGCACAACACTCATTTCACTGACAAAAATTATGCCAGTGTAAGTGCTGTGTGCGGTCATTACTCTTTAGGGAGTATCTGTTCATGCAGAGTGTATCAATAACAAACTGGAATTTGATTTAAAGCCCATATGGAAAGATTAGTGCTGTTGTACAGACAACACATATTTAATAGAAACTGCATGTCGGAAGACAAACTAATAAGTTTTATGTTGCTAAGCATGAGGTCACTGTTTCTCGTAGCACGTTCTTCTTGATACATCATTTTCTGATGATAAATTTGTTCTGCTTCTTCACAAAGGATTATTTTCACAGATTTCACATTATTTTTGACAGAAACTGCATTTTAAGACAGAATCTGACATTTGGTTAAGGGAACAACTTTTATCTTGCAGTATTGTGTCTGAATCTAATCTTATTAATTTTTAGAATCACTGTTTATAAGCACTCAACCTCCTTCGATTTTAACAGCTGCAGTCTGTGAAAGAATATTCCTTGGGGTAAGATTTAGCTGCTGATGAAAACATTCCAGTTTCTTTTGGGTGTTTGCATATCAGCTAATTGTCTCATCTTCACTGCAATCACTGAAGGACTCATAGTGCAGTCTACAGAGGAGTTCTACTGAACAGATACTTGTATATTCGTCACAGTGGGCTCCATAGCTCTTGTGGCTCTCCTGGATATACTCATCTTGCAGGGATCTTCTGAGTTGTCAGTGACTGTTCTGTGTTTGTCCTGGCCAGATTTTGGCTGTGGAAGATGAAAAAGAAGTATTAGAAGAGAAGGCTTGCATTTTGGGGATGGGAAAAGGCATGGCTCTGGGCAGCCTGGTCTGCTAGTTGGCAACCCTGCCCATGGCAGGGGGGTTGAAACCAGATAATCTTTGAGGTCCTTTTCAACCCGGGCCATTCTATGATTCTATGAAGTATTTATGCTTACAAAGTAGAATCATAGAATTAAGGCTGGAAAAGATTCCTAAGATCATCTAGTCCAACCACCAACTCATCACCACCATACTGACCTCATGTCCCAATGCTATCTTTAAAAACAGATCTGTCATCAGTTTATTTCCTCCTGGTTTGCATACAGAATCGCAGCTTGCACCTGTTGCATCATTTACACCATCAACCTATGTCACAGCCTTACATTTTGAGACTGAAAGTTTTTGAAAAAAAAGGGGCAGAAAATGTGTCCTTGTTCTTTACCCAACAATGTCACAAATGGACTAATGGATTCCATTGGCATGACACAAATGGACAAATCAATACCTTTAAAAGGTTTACGCTGTAAGAAGTGTTCTTGTATGGACTAGACAGTTGCAGCCTTAATTGTAAGCCAGTTGTACACCTGTGTGTCCAAGCCAAATAAGAGGAGTTGCTTTGGATTTGAGAAGTGACTTGGAAAGGTACTCAGATAGGAGGAGGGAAGTTCATGCTGTGGGACAATAGATTCTGAAACAGTGCTGGAAGAGGCCAGGATTTCCTTCTCCCTTAAGCAGCCGTGCTACAAGTTGAACTGAATTTCACTGCACTGCATGCGTCTCAAAGTTTAACTGTCTGAGGTGTTTAGGCTTGCTGTTGTGCTCAGAAGTGAGAGAGGAGCAATCCAGGGGAGGTTCCTTTCTTAGTTAAGAGAGAGAAATGCTTTTGGTTTGTCTGCTGTTGTTCAAAACCATTGAAGTCATATTTGCAGGAGTCTCACTGGGTGTCAGGAAGAGTTCTTCTGTTGCTTTTTTCGAGTAGCTCTGGAGAGAGAAGTTCTGAGCATGCAGCCTGATCTTGATGATAGGAAGAAAAGAGTGCTGTAAAGTAGACATCTACTAGACAGTAAGGTCAACACCAGCTCCCTATAGACCTCCTGCTTCTTTTGGTGTAGATAGATGCTAAGATTTAAAGGAGTGTATGTGAAACATCAATCAAGAAAAAAAGCACATCAGTTCTCTGAGCAATGTTTTTTAACATGGCAAAAGAGACTTCCCCAAAGTTAGGAATCCAAATAGAGGGGGGATTAATTTATCTGTATCAATCCAGTGTTTCCAGGTGAGTGCAAAGCTAGTTAAACGAGCAGCGTCTCAAATGTAAATTAGCTGTCTGGGCATCAAAGTGTTGGTGACCATTATCCAGTGTAAAAATAAGCCTGCTGGTTTTAATGGTTTCTGTGATTACACACTGCTCAGGAATGTTTGGAATACTGGGAAAATGCAATTTGTCTTTGGAAACGGTTGGATTGGTTAGAAGTAAACAGAATGTAAACAGGACTTGTTTCTCCAAATTATCTATGTCTGCAAACACTGCATCATTCTTGTTGGAGTTGGAAAAAGCTTCCAAATGGAAAAGAATTTGTCTTATAGTCAATGATATCAATAGACTTTTTGCAGTGCTACAAACATGAGATTATTAGGATTTTCTCACCTTGGGGTTTATTGCTATGGTTACGTGAAGTGTAGCATTTGTTTGGGTCTTCAGTCCTGGGAAAATTTTGTTGGTTTTAGAGCATTTTAGTGAGCGTTGCTCACACTGCAAACTTAGGCAGTTGTGCTGGGAGGGCAAGGTGTTATTTGCTCTTCTGTCTCTTAGTGATTTGGGTATTTTTTTTTTTGCCACTGTTTGCTTTCTCATAGGAACAGGAAAGTTCCGAGCTGTTGTGTTTTGTATTTTTGACACCCAAACGACTGTGTTTTAACTTAAGTTTTGGGAAAAAAGTTTATTTTTATATATATATATATATATATATATATGTTATTTATATCTATAATTAAAAGTAGACACGCATGCATACAAACAGTGTTTCCACACAGCATTTGATTAGGAGCCAAATGTAAGACTAAAGAAACATTCTCTAAGTGTATTTTAATACCATGTTTATTTGTGATCTTGTATTTAACGGGTTTGTTACTCATATATTCTCGTCACCATATAGCTGTGCTTACAACACAGTTATTGTGTATGTGAACCTGGGAGAACTGGGAGCAAGGAGTGACGTTGAATTCTAACAAAGGTCCCATTGGTGCTAGGGGACTGAAATTGCTGTAAGGCTTTAAAGCAATTAAGCAAATCAGTGCTGATAATGGTTTGTACTTCTGAGGTTCACAGAATTGCAGCAAGGTGGAGGTAGAAGGGATCTCTGGGTTCATCTGGTCCCGCTCTGCTCCAGAGCAGTGCCAGGACTGCATCACCTGTGCAGCACAGAAGTGCTTCTTGATGATTTGGGGGGGAAAAAAAAGTTATTTTTTTCAGGTCTCTGAGCCTTTTTGTGGCATATCTTTTGTATGTACGTACATGTTCCTCATAGAATGGGTTGAAAGGGACCTCAAGGATCATAAAGCTCCAGCCCCCTGCCACAGGCAGGGCCACCAACCTCCCCATTTCACAGCAGCCCAGGCTGCCCAGGGCCCCATCCAACCTGGCCTTGAACACCTCCAGGGATGGAGAAAATCCTTACCAAGTTCCTTAGAAAGAATTACTTAAGTCTGTTTTTGAGACTGCTTTGCACAGGGTTCACAAAACTCAGAAGAAGACTTCATGGAAGTCAATTACGTGGAAGCCAGTTGCATGGAATGCAATTACGTGAGCTTTTCAAACCAGCTTTTACAACTCACCCTCTTGGGCATTCCCAATTCTGGCGTGTTGCAGGGAAAAGTTTTGCCGATACAGTTGTGAAGGCAGAGACTGAAACCTGCATACCAAGACCCAATATTTGGGGCAGAGAGCTTCCCAAACAGGCTGTCCTGTAGCTGCTGCCTGCAAAGCTGCTTGGTGAAGGGGCACCCTGGGTCTCGGGCAAATGGCTGCTGTCAGGGCTCCCAGATATCTGTCTCTTTCCCTTTAAGGGTTCATGTCACAAAAAGCCTTCACTGGGGGGGAACAAACTCTTTGCACAGATGAGGGCGACAAAGGAAGGATGCTTATGGGATTTTAATGGTGTTCTGTTTCAACTTCTGCAGTTGAGGGAAGGCTCAGAAACTCATCCTGTGTCTAGCAGGTAGGTGAGAACATCCACAAGACAGTGTCAGAGAAAGGATGTTGACCTGCTTCCTCCATAGGAGTCTTGAGATATGCCTCTCCACCTGTGGTAGTGCCAGCTGTAATATATCCAAGGGTTCATTTATCTGCTATTTCTGGACTTGGAAGGTACAGCAGAGAGAATCTCCTTTTTTCCCCTGTTTTCATTTTGTGCATTTTCTCAGAGAATGACAGTGCTTATCCCAGCCAGGATCTGAAACCTACCTTTAATCATGCGCATGGGTCAGCCCTGCTAATGCCTCCTGCAGAGTTACTAAGAATCCCTTTCTTTTAATTTGGCATTTATCCTCTGCTAGCAGGGTGGGCAAGCAATGTATCATAACAGCCACTACATCCACAACTTGCAGCATACAGACAGGATAGAGGAACACTGGAAGTCATTTTCAGGCTGCATTCCAGCTGAATATAGCAAAAACGAGCTGAAATGTATTGTATTGCACAACTTAATGGGGAAAAAAATATCTGTTAAAGGCTATTGAATATAAAAATGCAGCATTTGGTTAAGGCAGTGCTTGAGCCATAGATCACCATCTTCTGGTTCAGCTGTTCAGGAAAAGAATCACGATAAGCTTGTCTTGTTGTCCTGCAGTTGTATTATTTCCTAAGCCTCCCCAGCAAGCTACTATTTGTGCCTGGGACACGTGGAGATTTGGTCTGTCCCTCCTTAGGTACATTTGATCTTCACTCTTGTCCTTTTGTAGTTGTGGTGGTGTTACTATTATCTTCTGATCAATACTACAGTTTTTCTCTCCAGCAGAGTCATTTTGCAAGCTTCTGGTCTCTGCTGCCTTTGATATTTGATTGAATTCAGATAGGATTTTGTGAACGTTCATCAAAGAGAAGCACTTAAGCAGAGAAATCAAGAATTAATACACTATCTTTGTATCATCATCAACTTGGATAAGTTCCAGTCTGAAACCTCAGAAATCACAGGATTTCACTGCATATCACCTAGCTGTGAAGTGGCTAGTTCTGTTCATTCTCAATTCTCATTTGCCAAGCCACCAAGGTCCACGCTGGTTAGACCAGCAAGAAACTTGGCTCCTCCCCACCTACATTCACGGTAAAGTTTAGGTATCATTACAGATTCATAATCTGTTGCCTAAGATTAGGGTCAGTAAGACAGCATTTATTTCTATTTAATGAAGAGGTATATTAGAAATACTATTTTTATTAATTAGAAATACTAGCGTTTGTGGTTTCAGAGTTTGTTCTGATAGGACCATGCTTGCAACCTGGCATTTAGACTACTGCTAAGATATGACCCTGTGGAAGATTTTTAGAGCAGATATCATGTTAGTATTGAAAGAACAATTGATGACTACAAAGGACGCCTATGAATGTGATGTTAGTTTTAAGAGATTTCCATGTAAATTTCACAGGCAAGGAATTAAACAAAAGCACAGGAAATTTCTTAACCAGTGTAGCGACCTCCCATTGTATTGCATTGTCTTGAATAATTTCTTCCTCGTTATGCATTAAACTAAAAAATGATTAGCTGTTGGATCTTATAAGCCAAATAAAAGCAGTAATTCACAGTGTGTTGAGTAAATACTGAATCAAATCTCTGGAAAGCAGGCCTGCCATTCAGAAGGTCTTTGCTGACAGACTAAAGAAATGAGCTGACAGGAACCTCATGGAGTTCAGCAAAGACAAATATGGGATGCAGTAACCCCATGCACACGTACAGCTTCTGGGCTAGCCCCATACTGGGCTGTGCTAGCTAGAGGTGAGCCAGCAGGTCAAAGGAAATAATGCTTCCCTATTCTTTGGCAGTCTGTGTCCAGTTTTGTGCTCCCAAGAACAAGAACGGCTTTGACGAACTGGAGCCAGTCTGGCAGAGGGTCAGCAGCAGGTCTGGGGGGCTGGAGGACCTGGCGTATAACAAGAAGCTGACAGAAAATGCTTGTTCAGCCTGAAGACAAAAAAAAAACAAACACTAACAGGGAATGTTATTGCTGGTGACAAGACAAGAGATAAAGTGCAGAATCCCAGAATCATTTTGGTTGGAAAAGACCTTTAAGACCATCAAATCCAACCATCAGCTGAGCTCACCACTAGACCCTGTTCCTAAGTGCCATGTCTGCACATATCGTAAGCACCTTCAAGGATGGGGACTCCACCACTTCCCTGGACAGCCCATTGCAGGAAGAAATTATTCTCAATACCCAACCTAAACTCTTGGTGCAGCTTCAGGCCTTTTCTTTGTGGCCTATCACCATCCCTTCCTTCCTTCAACCTCTGGGCATGTAGCTGTACAGAGACATGAAGTCTTTCTTCAGCCTTCTCTTCTCCAGACTGAATAACATCTGTCCCTCAGCTGCTCTTCATACATCTTGATTTCTAGAATTTGGACAGATACATAATTGGAAAAAAAAAAAAAAAATCTGGTCAAAAATGGAATCTGGCTGATCAGAGAAATTGAGGAACTTGAAGACTTGGAGAATATATTCAACTAGAAGATTTTCCAAACTCGACTGGTCCTGAGTCACCTGAACTGACTGGACCTGTTTGGAGCAGAGGGTTGAAGCAGGTATCATTGGAAAGATCCCAAGCTTTTTTTCTAGTGTAAATTTTTCTACAATTCTGTGGTTCTATTCTGAATTTTCCCATTTAGGAAATTAAAGTGGCAGGTGGAGTAGAAATATATGAGGTATTTTATAAAACACATAAAAGATAAACCATATCAAATTAGTAAAAAACATTTTAAAACCTAGGTAGCGTGGAATAGGATGTTCCAGCTTCTGCACTATGTGCAATCTGTAACTGCTTGGTATTTCCTGGAATAGACTTTTAATGTATACAAGAAACAGGGTTTTCTGTCTTTCATTTTGTCTCAGTCTTGTGGTTTATTTTATCTAGAATGTTGCTTGCTGTATTCTTCTATAAGAATATGATCTAGCTGCTGTGCAAAATTGCAGTCAGTGATAGCTTCACACATGTAGCAGCGATGGAATCAGAAGCAGTGAGATTTAAGCATAAGTGTCTGTTGCAATGGTAATGTAATTAAGCCCTACATGTTGTAAAGTGAGATGCATACTCACCCAATCCACTAAAAACAGACCCACAGCATTCCTAACAGTGCAGCAGAGGAAATCACAGAGACACAGAAGCATTCCGGTTCAGAAAGACTTCTAAGATGGTCTAGTCCAACCATCACATAATCTAGTGCAGTTAACTCTATGAAAGAGAGAAAAATGCCCTTTATGTGAGTCGCTTGTATCTTTTGTCCCTCCGACATTAAATATTATCTCCTTTCTTTTCGTTCTGCTCTACTGTCTTTGATTGGAAATGGAGATCCCTGCACAATCAGACATTTTCACAGTGAATCAGAAGAGATTGTTTTAATTTGGGTGCTCACAAAAACTGTAGCAGTTCTGTTTTTCAGATAGCTGCTCAACATAAAGTCCTGATGGAGCTTAACGTGCAGAGCTTAAATCTTTGCCAATATTATTCAGATCAGCATTTGACCCTTTGAATAGTCTGGGGGTTTACATTTAGCCGACTTCAAAATAGCAAAAATCAAACCTTGTTGTCACTGTGGGTTGGCAAAGCACATCCAAAACCAGATTTATATTTTCAGGGGAGACAAGACCACAATATTATCACTAGAAAATATTCCGATTTTGCATAGAGAGTAAATTCTAGAAATGGATTTGTGTAACTTCAGCAGATCTGTATCAAGTCGGGAGCCACAAGTTTATTTTTGACAGAAAAAATGTTCTCACTTGACCTGTTGGATTTATGGCTCAGTCGTAGCTCTTCTCACCTCTGTGTGCAGGTAGCAACAGGCTGCTAGAAGTCCTTTGTCATCTGTATCATATGTAGTGCGCTAGAGGCTTACACTGATTTACTTCAGGTATTCTACAAGAAACTGCATCAAAAGCTACAAGAAAATGGTATAAATTAGTAATATCAAAACCACCTTGGTGTATGTGTTTTATTCTCAAGGAGTTCCTAGCTTGAGCATTTGTTTCCAGACTGTTCTTTGGCAGCATGCATAAGGGCCGAAGGTAGTGCTGTTAAGTGCTGTTGTAACTTTGCAACTGGAACTTAGGAAGCAATCATTGCATTTGGTTTTCCACTTGATTGAATGAAGGAAGGATGGAGAATCTTCGTCAGGGAGCTGGATTTTATTTCCCAGGGCTGACAGCCATTTCCACAGCTTTATCAGACCTACTAGGAACTTCTCCTACCATGGTCAGATGGTATTATTTAACATCAGTTCATCCACTTGTGTGGGATTCAGATCCTATATCATACAGTGACTCTGACAAGAGGATGCTTTTACTAGGAGCATTATTCAAAGCACTGTTGATTTTCTCAGGCTGCAGGCATCTGCAAAAAAACCTTGTAGAACATAGAGCATCTGGTATCGAGTCCTCCCTCCTTGCAAAGACCATACCAAACAGCTTAGAAGTGGAACACGTACTCTACATCCGCTTGGAAATATTGTCTTCTTCTGTTTACTGTACATGTATTAGCTGTCAGCTCGTATCATCAGCTATTAATTTCATATCTGAAAATCGGAACTCAAGCAAATCTTCAGCTACTAATCACACCCTTCTTAAATTGGGAATTAACTCTTGCTGTACCCCAAGGTTGGAGGTCTAAATGCTGGCTCAGGTATTTGAAGAAATATATTAGCGAGGTGACTGCTAACCTTGTTAACATATGTTGTATTTTAAAGAAAGAGAATAAAACAATGATGTGATGCCAGCATCTCTGATGAATACTGGATGTGATTCTAAAAGTGTCAGGAAAACTCAGGAACCCTAAAGAAGCCAAGCGACCACCAGTCGGGATTAAATTTTCTCCCACAATATATATGATGGCATGAGAATCCACAGCAGCTTCTAAAAGCTTGGTCAAGTAATCAGTGCCAAATTGTGGTAGTATTACTCTACTACAAGCATCTTAATAATAAATAGACTTCAGTCTTCCCAGTTCTACTTCCAAATCTCACTACTGAAGTTGTTGTTCTTCGCATCCGTTGCGTTATGTTGTTAAGTGCAGTATTTTGTACTTAACTAGATGATCTTGTAGGTCCTTTCCAACCTTCTATGTGATTCTATGATTCTATGAGTCTGTGACTTCGAAAAGAAGACTTTTTTCTATTATTTTGTAATTAAGGGCTTTGCAATTTATTTATTCATTCATTCATTTATTCATTTTTTTTCCTGTAGACATTTGGTTCACCGTGCCACTCCTTACAAAAGAAGAACCCCAATGATTTTATTTTACTCAATCTGAACCTACAATAAAATCTACATAAGAGAAAACCTTTTATACGTGAATGCATTTTGACATTTCCAAAATTCAGTTCTTTTCATTTTGAGGTTAAACTGACACACCTGTAAGTGACTACTAATAAGAATATCAGGGTGAACAGTGCCATGCATTCTAACTCTTTATAACTGATTCTGAAGAGAAGGATATCTCAGTAGTAGGATCCTGGCTGTCTCTTGCTAAATCTCTAGTTTTCAAGCCTTTGTGCACTTTAAAATCCTTTGGCTAACTGCAGAATAAAAGTAGAATGAAAAAGGTAGATTTCTGTATTTAAAAACATACTCTATTTTTTCTCCTTTGTTAATAGCTAGTTGACATAGAACCAGCCTATGCTGCTGCTTTTGGTTTGATTTGGTTTGAATACAGATTTGATTGCAACCCATTTTAACAATGTGCAGAGAACAGTCTCTTGTTATATTTATGTCTAGCAGGCTGGCTGAATGAATGAATACTATGTGCAGAGGTGTTATTAATGCAGCACGATCATTTGCATAGCAGGCTCTGCAAATTAGGAAGATTGAAGGTCAAATTCCCCAAAGCAGCCCTTTTTGTTTATGTTTTATGGCCTGAGCACTCTATATCACTTTTAATTACTGATGTGAAATAAACAGTGGTTTCTGTCTTAAGATGGGACTCAGAGGAGCTGTGCTAATTTGCAAGAACTGAAGATCTTAGCAGTTGGGTTAATGATTCGTAATTAAATTTACAAATCAGATTAAGTTTGAATGAATTCCTTTCAGGTGGCTTTAAAATAACACATATCTAAAACATACGGTTACAATAAAGATTAATGTTGGGTCTAATCATTATGGTATCGTTATGTAAGCAATTTAGAATTAGAATTTTCTCATCATTCATCTCTTTCCAAATGAGAAAAAAATAAACTGTTTTCATGAAAGAAGAGTTCTAAAATACTCTCACTTGTTCTGACAGTTGTACACCCAACGTCATCGTCAGTTCTAATTCCAGCATGTGGGTAACTTTGGTTTTTGTGGATATCTGAAGCTAGTAGAAATTTACAGTTACAGCTCTAAGGGAACATCCATTAGGCACATAGTTAGACAGTGCATCTAAATATTCCTGGAGCTGCAGCTATTGCCCAGCATCCTTCTATCTGATTGAGGTTGGATGTCAGGGGAAGTTGTGTGCTGTGAGAGTGGTGAGGTGCTGGAACAGCTGCCCAGAGAGGCTGTGATGCCCCGTCCATCCCTGGAGGTGTTCAAGGCCAGGTTGGATGGGGCCCTGGGCAGCCTGGGCTGCTGTGAAATGGGGAGGTTGGTGGCCCTGCATGAGTTGGTGATGAGTTGGAGCTTCGTGATCCTTGAGGTCCCTTCCAACCCAAACCATTGTATGGTTCTGTGACTCTGTTATCAGGGTTTGGTAAAATGCAGATCTGGGTGCTCCATTCATGCAGCACAAAGTATGAGTTCGAGCTAAATTATTATGTGTCATTCAGAATGTCAGCAATCACTGACCTGCAGCGTTCAGATACCTTCTGGGTGATCTTAGTGTCTTTGTCAATGAATTACGTCCCGTTGTAAACCAAAGGAGCTTTAAACAATTGCACGTGTAAAATATTGAACGGGAGCAGAGTACTGTAGGATTTAGCTGAAATAGTGTTAACATTAGCTCATTATATCAATATTTGTAAGATTCTGATTCTCAAGGGCTGCTTCTCTGAAAGGCTGCATAGATTCATTATCAGCTTAAACCATTGGTACAAGAACTGCCTTTATCTCAAAAGTATAAATAGTGACTTGTCAGGAGAATACGAAGACTTTCCCACTTGACAAGTGAATGGAATGTGCAACAAAGGCTGCAGATGTCTGAAATTTGAGCTGAACATATATTACTTCTGGAGAGTATCCTGTACTGAGAAGGTATAAAATGTTTTACAAAAAATGTTTCTTCTAACGTGTTGTCTTAAATTCTATATTAGTTAAGCAAATATTTAAATATTATATTAGCTTTTCTGCATGCTTGACATGAATATAATTCTTCCTTCCTGCCAAGTATGTCAAAACCCAAATTCACTTTCATTTGCCAGGTTAAATGTTTATTTTGTTTTCCCACATAATGTACTCTTTAAAGTGTCACCAGCATACCAAATCTGATTGCTTTTTAATAGGAACGTGGTGGGAGTTTTTTGTTTTCCTTAGGAAACGGGATAAACGGTCAGTAAAGCTTATGGTAATGAATCCACACACAGTAGATGCTCTTTGCTCCCATTCCCTAATCTCAAAATTAAAGACAAAAATCCTGTCGTAACTATTGTCATTCCTATACATAAATGAAGAGTCCATGGTAGTGGATTGAACAAGCAGTGCTACTGACAGGAGACCAGCACGTGTAGGACCTTTTTATTCTGCTAAAGAGAATTGACTCACGAGGGCTCAACAAAACAAGGTGTTAGCTGGCTTGCTTTGCACCAAAATGGCCAAGATTATTTAAAATACGATTCATTGGAAGATTGCCTTTAAAACATTGTGTGTTTGCTGGTGTGGAACTTCTACAGGTCAGGCAGTAAAAGCTGTTGGCATATATTTACAAATCTTTTCACAAGCCGGTAAGTTACACTTTGATTTTCAGCCTTGAAAGAGTCTCAAAATATTCCTTCACTCTTCACCAGCCCAAGGAAAGCTGGCAAATGTTGTTAACAAATCAAGATTTTCAGAATTCCTGACCACTAAAAGCTTGGTCAGAACATTTCAGTTCAACTTCTCGTGCAAACTAAACTGTAAGGCATCGGTTTAAGTGTTACTGAAAGTTTTATTCAATTTAGAAGCATGTGTTTTGAGATAGGTTTTATTTTGGAGGAGGAGGAGGAGGCAATAGGGATGTTCATTTTAAGAGAACTCCTGGAGTGACTTTGGATGATGGTGATTGTTTTGAATTAATGACAGCATGTGTTTCTTTGGTTTTGTGTAAACGCTTAATAATTCTGTGGTTCATTTATCGCTAGGTCTGGTGTAAGGTCCTAACTAAATAGATTGTTCTAAATTAGCTGATGGTTCAAATTAACTTGCTTCCAAAAGCGAAATCGTCTTATCAAATCCTGGAACTTCAGCATCTTCCCTTTTATTTCTTACATTAGAAAAAGTAAAGAGGAAGACAAGGAAAAAAGAGAAGCTTGTGAGCAATCAAACACTGCTTTTGGGAAAACAGTCATTTTGTGACCCTAATTCTCATTTATATAGCAGAGACAGTGCTCACAAAAAGACTGTGAGCTATTATTTTTAAAAATTGAGAAACAGTAATGAATAGCAGCGTGGAGTACTGTGTGTAGTTAATTAACAAGCGTCACATGGTCATTAACATTTGACTAATGAAGCGTTCATTCTGGGCCAGATTCTGCTCCTACTGTCATGAATGATATCACAATGAATAAAAACAATAATAAAACACCCTGGTTTTTTAGGGTCTGCTTACTCACACCTTCATGTACTCATAGAAAGTCGTGAATGCACTTCTTAAATAAATTCATCGTAATAGTTTCCACATTTGGGTTTTTCATGGAAAATGGATGAGCTAAATCTAAATTCTACTTATCCTTGTAATTAATGAAATAGATTCATTAGTAAATTAATGGTCTGGAACAGGTTGCCAAGGAGGCTGTGGATGCCCCATCCCTGCAGGCATTCAAGGCCAGGCTGGATGTGGCTCTGGGCAGCCTGGGCTGCTGGTTGGTGACCTGCACACAGCAGGGGTTGGGACTGGAGGAGCGCTGTGGGCCTTTGCAACCCAGGCCAGTCTATGGTTCTGTGATTTCCTGTTCTGGATGCAAGTGTCTGTGCCTAAAGTGGGTACAAAACCAAATCTATTGATAATGGTGGGGAAACATTATCAGGATGAGAGGTACTTAAGGATTTTCTTCAAATGATGCATAGTATAATAACTGTGAGAATCCACTTTAAATATTAAATAAACACGCATTTTAAAGAATATTTTTATCTATCTGCACTTTTGTTAATCCATCTATCCGTATCTCTGTTCATAAAATTAAAAGAAATACTCTAATTTTTTTTTTTTCCTTTTCCTTTTACTTACATGTGAACCTCCACAAATGTTGTTTTATTTTTAAACAGATTCTGTCACTGATGTTGATGTAAATTTGGGACAAAATGTAAATCTCATTATACAGAAGGGAGTGCCTTGCTGTTTGCATCTTGTGGGCAATGTGGTGATGCTCAGTCTGATGACTGAATGCCTTTCTTGTAAGATGCTGAGCTTAACCTCATCCATGAATGAGTAAAGAGTCAGGAGAAGTGTTTGGAAGAATGCTTTCCAGAAGACATAAAAGTATCCTAATATTAACCTGGTATGTAAAGGTTTTGATGTACAGCCAGATGGAAACCACAGAAAGGTGTTACAGTGTCCCCAATCAGAAAAGTGAGGGAAGTTCAGTCTTTTTCATACATTCATAAATCCCACATCACTTTTTAAGTGTGGTAACATCGTTTATCCCAAAATGTTTTACCGTTTTTGGAAAGCTCTGGTGGTAGAAGATAGCTGTAAATGTAATGCATGCTTTTAGAAAATTCATGATGATGCTTACAGTAACAGAAAAAGATATTTTCCTGCAGAAATCAAAGGTATCCCCTGAACTGGAAATGTTTCGTTTGCTGGTTTCCAACTCCACGTTTCAGACTCACAGTAATAAATTTAGACAAGGAATTTGGATGTGATATGGAGCTGATTCAAATAAATACAGTATGTGGAGATTTTGCATATGTTCAAAGGGAAATATTAGGGCAGTGGTGAGTTCCTATAAGGAGGTCACTGTTATTTATTCCTCAAGCAGTGAGATTGTGACTACTGGGAATTATTCCATTGATTTTGTTATTGTCTACAAGGTTCCATTTGCTTTCGTTCTTTAGGATTCCCTTGAAATTTTTACATAATCTTAAACTGTCTTGCCAGCTCCCTTCCTGCTACTTATCTGCTCTGTTAGCTTTCATTTTTAAATACTTAAAGAAAGATGGAGAGAGTTGACACACGCCCAGAGTACAAAGCTGCCTTTGTTATATGGTTTCGAGAGCAGAGCAGGAACCAAATTTACTGAGTCATTCTTTGGGCTTGGCTTTTGTGTTGCTCTGCTGGCAAAGCTGTCCTTCAGTCACGGGGCTCATGCGGCGTTTCATGCACGTCTGTAACGTAAGGGTTCCATCACTGATGTCCACAGTTAATGAACTACTGAGAAATTCACAGATGTGATTCATCTGACCTATTGCTAACGTCTGTTTCAGGAAGAAGTTGGTCTTTGAAAGTACCTTATTATCTTTTTGACTAAAAGAACTTCAGATGACTAATTAGCATGCTGTAGATGTCCTTCATCAAATGAATTCTTTCTTTTGTCCCTAAACAGAAAATACCGTGATTTTTTTAAAGCCTTCTTTGATCTGTATTTGTTACCATCCTCAGCAGGACATCTCTATTAAAATAGAAATCATCTTTGTCTGTCTGAGAAAGACCTCGTGTTTTCTTTTAATAACGAAGATTCGAGGAAGTTTGCACTCAAGTGAGCTTTCATAAACAGTATTACATCAAAGGCCTTCTTTGTAATGCAGGTTTGTTCAGATTAATGGTTACTGCAGAATGTATGGTATGTTCTATAAGAGGTGGGTAAAAATGATAAAAACCTCCCGTGTGTCTGTGCTTTATAGCCAAATCAAGTTTAGTGTAACAAAAGCTATTGATCTTTCCCAAGTGGCGTTTTTATTTTCTGTATAAAACTCTGAGTGAGATTAATCTTTGCAAATGCTCACACATGAAGCTCCTTTTTCTTTTGTTAACCAATTCAGGTGATCGTTGGAAAGCTACTTTTTTCCTTTACGTAGCAGAAATCTTCAGATAGTGGTAATTCTCAGAGAATTTCAAGATTATAAGATTTTTAGAGAACGTGTTTTCAGCATGTCACAGAATCCTTAAGGTTGGAAAAGACCTCTAAGATCATCCAGTCCAACCATCCACCTATCACCGATGGTATGAACCAATGCCTGTTTTCAGAGGATTGCTCATAAATTGTTCATAAACATCACAGATTGTTCAGTCTAATCTTTAAAAGATGCTGGACTCCAGATGAGATGCTGGTAGAATTGAAGCCAGTAGCAAAACTATCTAACTTCTTGCAAGCCTTACATTATTGAACCCTTCAAAATTTGCTTTATTTCTCCAATTATAGTTGCAGCCGGAGAGCTTTTTCTTCTATGGAGTAGTCAGCTAACTCCTTTTGCAGTAGGTGCACCGTGAGGAGGTATTTAGTATGGAAAGCAGGAAATCATGCCACGGTTTGAATATGCAAGCAGTTTGGGAGCCAACATCTTTGTCATTAACACTGATGCCAAACACAGGGGTGTCCAACCATGCCACACGCCATTTTCAAATGTTCCAGCTTAGCAGCAACTCAGCACATTTCCTTCAAACACTCAATAGTTAGTAAGCAAGTTAACATTTGGCTTCTTGCCTTTCCCCCAGCACAAAGACCTTGATATCTCAAGTGTGACAGCTCTGAAATGGAATCAGAATAAGATTATTTTTCATCCTGGATGGCAGCTGACAACATTGAACTCTTCACTTTTTCTTTCCTGTCTCTCTTTAGTCTTTCTTTTTAATTCTTCATGCTGAAAGAGAGAGATAATACAACACATTTTTGGAAGACTAAGCATAAATGTGCTGTGCCAGGTCCTATCTGCTGCGTCCTTCAGTGTGTTCCAAGGAAAGCATGTGAAGTATTTTCAGTCTGCTGTGCACCACATAATTCAGCTTCTTAACTACTTAGAATGACTAGTACTACTGTAAAGGGAGTGAAAACTACATACATACATATATATTTAATACATTTTGATAAACTGGTGGGATGGTATAATTCAAGTCATTTCTTTAATCAGGTTTCAAGTTGAGATTGCTTTAAGGCAGCATGGCAATAGGATTTCACTGTTTCTTCGTGTAGGAATGACTCTCAGCAGACTTGCCTGTATAGTGATAAAAGAGGACTTCAGTTCTGTTGGAGTGCTGCTCCTTTCCAAAAGAGAATCTGGAGAATTTCATATTTATAAAATTTAAGCATTTTTTGTAAAATGATAGTTGAAAGATTAAAGTCTGTGGGAAAAAAAGCAAATGGGGTTTTTTGTAGATTTAAAAGGAAGCATGGCATACAGTTTATAGCATTTTTTCAATATTCCCATGTCTTCCCCCTGTATTGGCAAAACCACAAAATGCACACATTCTGCCAATCTGTCAACGATTGTAAATTACTGCTACACTGATTGACAGAGATTCAGTCCAATCGCATCTTGAAAACTTGATACCTGGACCAATGGAAACTTCAGTGAATTTCCACATCAGGTACAGAGTAACCCTGCACATCAGCACCCGTGGCTCCCACCTGGCTGTGCAGCAGAGCTGGGAGGCAGCAGGTTGCATTCAGTTAGCAGTAGTTCTCATCATAGCTGAAACAAAGCTCTCAGTGAGCAGCAGTAGGGGAAATGTGCTTGCAGCTTGGAGGAAGTAGTCATTCCTTTCTACTTGATGTTACTGAGGCCAAATCTGCAATGTAACAGCCAGTTTTTTGGATCCTTCCATTTCAAAGAAATCTTGAGAAAATGGAGCAGAAAACTGGTATTAAACAAAAGTCTAGAATTAATTGTGGGGGTTGGCCTCTTCTCCCATGTGAGAGGGGTTGAACTAGAGGAAATGTTGCCATGGGAGGTTCAGATTGGAAGTAAGGAAAAACTTCTCCAAAAGAGTGAATGGGCTGCCCAGGGAAGTGGTTGAGTTACCATTCTTCCCATCTGGGAAACATTTAAATATTGTATTGCAGAACATGATTTAATGGGGAAATGGTGGTGGTAGGTGGGCAGTTGGACTGGATGAGATGGAGGTCTGTTCCAACCTTGGTGATTCTATGAGTCTAAGTTGGAGTGAGCCATGGCTGACTTGATTTTGTGTAGGCAGGAGTCCTGTTTTAGACTGGACTATAGAGCAGAAGGAGGTCAGCTGGATCTCAGCCATCAGTTCTATGAGCCTGCACGCTGATGTGTACAAATTTAAGACAATTGTGTCACATGTAGAGAAGTTTAGTCCATTCGATTACCTACCAGTGGTTCTGTTATTTATTTCATCATTATCTGAAAATGTCCAACTAACAATTTGTGACTGGCAGACACAAATGATTGCAGAATGTAATCCGTATTTGCATAAAAAAGTTTAAATTATTTGAATGCAGTCTCTTAATATGTGAAATATTTAAGTTAAAATTAGATGCCCTTCAAAGATGTAGAATAATTTCTATGTTTCTATGATTCTATGTAGTAAAGTTATGCAAGAATTCCTACAACTGAATTTTAGTATATTATGTGAGAAGTGTCCTGCACTATGCAGAAGATCAGATTAGGTGATCCTGGCGTTTCTTTCTGTCTTGAAAAATATGACTGAATTAATTCAGAGGCAAAGCAGATCTCTGTTCTGATCATGCTAGATGAGGATTGAAGTTATTGTGACGTTTATTTTTACAGAATACAAAATAAATTTAGACCTAATGTCTTGCTGGAATAGATTGGCTGAGAAGTTTTACTTATCTGAAAAAGCAGCTCCATAAAATGTAGTCAAGATGCCAGAAGAATGCATGGAAGTATTGAAAAGTACTTAAAGGGAATGTTTTCTATCTGGTTGACAAAGAGTCAAAAAACAGCAGAAATGATTGACTGGGTAGAGATGAAAAGAAAGAAGGAAAGAAGGTGTGTTCCTGAATGGCAGGTGGTTCCATTCACAGCTAGGTTGAACGTGATGTCTGTCAATGAGATCTTCTAATGGCTGGACTGCACTGTCATAGAAGAGCAGGAAGAGAACAGAGGAAGAAGCAGTATTTGAAGTACTGATTTTTTTCTGATATTAGAAAGTTTCAAGGCCAAATGTTGGTAGCTTTGCCCGTCTTCAAATGCTCTCATCAACAGCCCTTCAATGTTCTGCTAAACCAGATTAATGGACTCTGCAAATTTCAGTTCATCAGACGCAGAGGAGCCCAGGGACTCAAAGAAAAAAACTGTGTGTGTGCTTTTTGTTTGTTTTATTGCTTGTAATGCCTACAGAGCTGTATTCCACCTCCAGCAGTCACGGGGTCTTGAGCTGTATGGACTAACTGCAGGGCCGTCAGCCTCCCCTGACACCGCTCTGTATTCTGAACTATAGTTCTGCTCTTGCCAGGTTTAATGGTTTCTTTTATGTTTGGAAGATGGTTATGTTTGGTTCCTTGATGTGTAAAACAAATAGAATGCTTTCCTTGTTTAAGAGACTTGATTCAACTGTCTTCATCTGAGAAGGATAATTGTTCTCTTTAACCTAACTGCTGCTTCCTGCCCCCAATATCTCTTGATCTCTTCTAGAGACCAGATCCTTAACCTGTGAAAATCCACTCTGCACCTCTTGAAGTAAACAGATCTCAGGCGTGTGCTCAGTCTTAAATCCAGCAGTGAACATTTTAAGCCACTTTTCTTAAGCTCTGATTTACTTTCTTCTCCTGTAGCAGGATCTTAAACTGGAAGTGGACACACTTATCTTACCTCCTGGGGCCAATGAGAAGCGACTGTATTTCTGCATCTGAAATTGGTCAATGCACGTTTAATTTGTGGAGGGGTTACTGGAAGGTTGTGGCAGGGGCACCGTGCTGCTATAATCTCTGTTGTGGAATGCAGTTCTTACTGGAATAAGGTTCATCATGTGCTTCTACTCTTTTGTCAGAGAGCAGAAAGACAAACACGGATGATGGACTCAGTCCAGTACGCAGAATTCTGTGAAAGTCGGCAGTTGAGTTTTTGTAAGTATGAAAACGGCTGCGTTGCAATCAGGTGTTCAACTGTTGTTTCATGTCGTAGAGAAAGCAGCAGAACCTCGTGCTCCTTGAAAGCACTTTTGTTTTACCCACAATAATACAAGTATAAAAAGGAAACTATAAAAAATAATAAAAAAAAAATACTTTGTCCTCATAATTCCTGGGAACGGTTAATTTTGCGTAGTTTCAGGCTATCTAGCAGAGTGTTTCTGTGAAGGTTTACCAGATTCAGATACTGGGCTGCTGGGAACTGCTGCAGAGACAGAACTTGTAAGGAGTTAATGGGCTGCAGCAGCCATGCTTGCCTGAGGTCTGTCGTGGTGCTGGTATGGGCAGCACATTAATAACACGTCACCGTTGCAGGTCCCAAGGAATGCATGTAAAATTAGAGAAGAGCAGCAAGTTTTGCTTTTATTTCTGTATCCGCAGTGACACAAAGAACTTACTAAAGAGTCTTTTTCTATTTTAAGCTGTAAGCTCCTGCTGTGGAATTTATTCAACGTTGGCCAAATTCATCAGTATATGCCATTCCAACACTAATAACATGATGACAGAATTAGGGCTTTACTAGCACTGAAAACCAACTTACTAGAAGTACTTGTGGGCCACAACTATAACGAGCTGTAAATTAATGGGCTTGATCATGTAGCAAAACATCATTACAGAGGCACTTAAGTGATGACTAAGGCTTAAGGTCGAATGTCAGAAAAAGCGAGGTTAGAGAGCCCTTAAAAATGGTGACAAAACAGCACATGATCCGACACCATGCACTGAGCACAATGATGTCTTTAAATGAGAGACCTTATCTTGTTCTTCCTAGCAGGACTCTTAAATGCGAAGAACGAGTGAGTCATTTGTGACAAACAAATGACACATTGGAGATACTGTTCTGTGTCAGCAAATGTCAGAAAACGTTTTTTGTAGGCATTTATTTTCCTAACTCAGAATGTTTTGTGCGCTCGGTCGCGATTTGGCATCACGCATCTGTGAGCCATTAGATGAATGGTACCTCAGATCAGGGTGACTTCAGCAAACGAGAGGTTTGTGATGAAGCCATTTTTAAAACCCCCAAACAGTCGTCTGGAGAGAGAGCAAATGCAAATCTTAATTTGCAAAAACAACTCGAATGTTGCTGACCAGGGGACTGTGATTTATAAAAAAAACCTCCGTGGGATGTTAGTAGTGTTTTTAAATGACCGTATCTGTGCACTTCTTTCTCACTGAAGTTTAGTGTCATTAAAGACTAAGAGAATTACAGTCCTTAATCACAGACTCATAACAAATTCCGTTGCATAATATGAACTCAACTGGGTAGCACATGCTGATGGCCAACCAGAACATTTGTTCTGAAGTAATAGAAAGGTTATTTTTGCTAATTTTCTTTTTATTTTATTAAAAATTGCATTTATTAATGAAAATTTATTGTTTCGAGTTGTAAACCCTTTTTACTGTAATATAAATGCATGAATATTAGGTCCCAGGAGATCAGATCTTGGACTTGAAGAAGTCTGTTCTGGCAGTGTATGTTGCTGATTACAGCACCACATTCTGTGCTGCTTTAAAGGCAGGCAGAAGAAGAGATCCACCAAAGGCTCAGGCACTGTAGGATCTCATTCCATCCTAAAAAATAATCTGTACTGACGTTTGTTTCTGTTTGATACCTGCCTTCTCTTTAGCTTTTTACTCCTCAGTGAGGACCCTCTTTGAAAGAGCTGTTTTAGGTGAATACAGGGTAATCGCTGCATTGTGACTGTCCTGTCCTCATATTAAGACCTCTGTATGACTTGTTTGTCTGTAATCAGCTTGCCTGCCTGTAGCTGAAGTAAACTCATCCTTCTTTTGGTTTTTATGTGCCTTTCCATGATGCTTTTTCAGTTCCATTTGGGTATCTCTTTTACCCTCTCAGCAAAGTCTCTCATGTTGCCTTGCTCCATATTTTTCTCTGTACTTCTTCCTGAGCGATCTCATCCATTAGCAGTGTGAAGCTCTTGTCTCAGTGTTGATCATTTGCAGATCTACATTATGTCCTTACCTCCGATGCAATTTAAAAAATACTCCTCCACAAATCATGTTGGCTGGCTTGTCAGCACCTAACCCCTGCTCAGTACAGCACAGCACTTCCGACTCCTTCTACTGTCCATCATTTGTCTTCACTTTGTTAACTCAATTATATCCCTTTTATCTGGGCTCCAAACCTCAGGTTTGGGTTGGTTTCTTCAAACGCCTTTTTCTGCCATTTGTCAAAGCTGCAATGCAATCCTGTTACTTCTTTTACCATCATACATTTCAAATCAGATTTATTCTGTCTACTGTCCTCTGAGGTAGGTCCTTCTTCTGAAATCTCTGGAACGTTCTTCTCCTTTCTCCTCCTTATGGGTTTCCAAAATGTTCTGTATGAAACAGTTGCTTTTCCTCACTAGTTCCATTTTTAATTCCCTCTGTGGCCGATTGAATTACACTGACACTCTGTGTTACCTTCACAGTATTTCCACATCATTTTGGCCTACCTGCCACTAACGTTTCCTTTTTCCCCCATGATTTGAACTGACAGCAAAGAAAGCATCCAAGTTTCGTGACTGGTTGGATTGTAGCAGCATGGAGATAAAGCCAAATGCGGTTGCAATGGAGATTTTGGCATATTTAGCCTACGAGACTGTGGCACAGGTAAGGGAGCAGCCTGGCTGAGCAATAACTAACAGGCATGAATTGGTGACTTTGGGATACGCTAACTGGGCCAAGCAGGTTGATTGAATCCCTACCTGTCCTTCAGTTTGCTCTACAGCAAATGTATGCCGTACCATAGTCACCCATCTGATAACACACAATTAGAAATGTTCTCTAACAGAGGGGAGTGGAGTCCAGCACGAGCTTTATTCAAATCCAAACTGAAACCACACACTTTGCTATGTGACCTTTGGCAACACGCTGAGGCTCATTCAAGCCGATTGCACAATTGGATTAAAAAGCAGGATTTCCTGGAAAACAAAACGTCACCTTAGTGCCAAGCCAAGCCCTCTTGGGTAGATAAATCACTCCATTTATTTACAGAAGTGGAAAAGAGGTTCCTTAGGCTAAAAAATCTCAGTGATTTTGTTTTCTACACTAAGAGAAACACTAAGAATAATTTGCCTCAGCCCACTCCTCCTATCTCTTCTTTGTTACAATTGTGTTCATGATGCATAAACCAGCGTATTTATTGGCTGTTTTTGCCTCTGCAGTTGGTGGACTTGGCCCTTTTGGTTAAACAAGACATGACTCCTAAGGCCGGTGACCCATTCAGTCATGCCATATCTGCCACCTTCATACAGTATCACAACTCTACTGAGGTACATGTTGCTTTCTCACATATTTATATGATAATAATGCAGGGGAATGTGAATAAATCTATTTTGCTACCATATTCTATATAGTATTACGTGTATTTGGTAGTTGCATTCTATACAGGTATTGTTATTTAGTAGCTGCATTCTACATAGGTTTTATTGAAACATGGTATTAACGTGGGCTTCTGCTGTGGAGTTCATAAACAGAGTTAGGGATGTAAAAAGAAAGGTGTTAAAGTCTTAGCTCCAAATTTTAAATTCTTAGCATCATCTTTTTATGTAAATGTCACTTTTCTTTCCTTTAGTGGAAATTTCCTCTCTCTCTATTGAAGGCTCTCTCTGCTGCATACTGAGAGATTAACGTTCAGGTCCATATTTGTCAGCAGATACAAGTACAATAGGTTCTGCAAGGCATGCATTGCTGTGAAGCAGGTGTGATGGTAAACACTAGAATTAGCCAACAGTGCTGTATCGCATCTCTTCTAATATTAGATCTGAGAAGGCCATAACAAGTTTGTGATTTGATTCCATAACTGCTGTTGGGCCTCTTGTCTTCGTAGCCACATCTCTTAGGGCAGGCTGCAGGTGTGAAGACTGGCCTTGAGTCTCCTGAAAACACACCACCCCCTACGCCCACCCCACCAGCACCTGCAGGGCAGCAGCATCTTGGGAAGACACCATCGGGAGCGCTGGGGAACGGAGGGATTGGGCAGGACTCTTCCAAATCTAAACAGAGGAAAAGGAAGAAGGTACAGAAGCATGACAATATATATATATATAGAGAGAGAGAGAGGATATCACTGTGTCATTTAAAATTATTAATATAATACTAATTCACATTAATTTTAAATTGTTTTACTGCCGGCATTAGAGTAGGGGTCAAAATGCAGTCTAACATTATTTCTGTCACAACTAGGGTAAGTCTTCTCAGTAATGCCAAAAGATGCTGCTTCCAGGAGGAGCTGCTCCTCTACAGCTGCAGCACCACCCAAAATAACACCCCCTTCACCAACATAAACAGCAAGAGTTGGTCTGGAGGGTCAAAATGTAAGCAAAGTAGGCAAAGAGGTTGTTGTGACTGCCTTGCTCTCAGCAGCCTTAGGCATCTGCCTTCTTTGCCTGTAACAACTTTGCCTGACCTCCTTTATTTCTGTGCCAATTGGTTGCATTCAAGCTAAATATTTGTTTACTTTGCATAAAATACGGACGTCTCATGTTCAGTCCATGAAATGTAAATATTAAAATTCCTGTCTTCTGTTGTAGATCCTGGATATTCGGTGTGAGAGAGGTCTATGTACCTTAAAACCACAAGGGAAATAGATTTGATTAAATAAACTGGTTCGGAAGAACGCTGTTATTCCCTTAAGGCTTTTTTTTTTAGGGGGGGGGGAAGAGGGACCAGGTGGGAAAGTGATGGCAGTACTCATTTTGCTGCAAAACAATATGGTGACATGATTTTTTCATGTCTGTTATTCTTCTACACAATCAGTACCCATTTTCACAGAATTTTACCAGTAACTTCCAGTCTGGATGTGGCTCTGGGCAGCCTGGTCTGGTGATTGGTGACCCTGCACATAGTGGGGGGTTGGAACGAGATGAGCATTGTGGTCCTTTTCAACCCAGGCCATTTTGTGATTCTATAATGACAGTTAGAAAAAGGTTTGTTTTCTCCCTATAATTTCATCAGGGCTGTGGATACTCCCAATAGGTCCAAATTTCAGTGAGTTGTAAAACCTTTCTGAAGACATTTAGATTGCTTTTTCCTCTTCCTTTTTAATACTGCAGTTGAATATCCATATTTTGTGCCTGCGGCCAATCACTATTATTGCTCCCAGGAACAGGAATTTAGCTGGAGATTGAATTTTTGATACCTCATATTTCACCAGTTTTGTGAGTTTACGTTCAGTTAATTCCTAGTGTTTGACTTAATGCCTTTTAAAATAATTATGTCCTAAAAGGTTCACAGTTTTAATGAAATGTTCCCACGAGTCACCCAACTTGATTAGGTGTGTGCTGGATACAAGTGAAGCATTGCAACAAACGAGTTAACTTGGTGAAGAATGTTATTCTCAGTCCATGAAGGCCGAGGCCAGCAGAAAATATTTGAGTTTCACATTCCCGTTATGAACATCAGTCAACAAGGGAAGAATCCACCACCATATCATCAGTTACTCTGTTTATATGTGCACAGGCTTCAGTAGACTTGGCACTCTTGAAATAAAATGTTGTGTAAAAAATGTCCTCCGTGTTTGAAAGCATTGATATGTAGTGCGAACATACAGGGGAAGCATGTATGAGTGTATGTTCAGCGTTCAATACAGGTTTTTGTCATTCACTAATCGTCATGAATTCATGACTGAGCAGCCATCACTCTGATAAACTTGGCAAGCAATCACAGAATCACAGAATCACAATGTTGGAAATGACCTCCAAGACCATTGAGTCCAACCGCCCTCCCATCACCACTGCTACCACCAGCACTAAACCAGACCTCGCAGCTCCTCATCCAGGCGCCTCTTGAACACTGCCAGGGATGGAGACTCCACCACCTCCCTGTGCAGCCATTGCAGTGCCTGAACACTGAGAGAAAAAGTTCTTCCTCATGTCCAACCTAAACCTCCTCTGGTACAACTTGCGGCCATTTCCTCAGGTCCTGTTTGTTGCCTGGGAGAAGAGGCCAGACCCCTCCTCCTTGTAGCCTGCCTTTATGAAGTTGTAGATTGCAATGAGGTTCTCCCTTGAGCCTCCTCTTCTCCAGACTGAACAATCCCAATCCATTCCTTTGACCAGAAAGGAGAAAATAGTAGCTTTTTCCTTTAGAATTCAGGGGATGTTCAGTAAAATCAGTGTACAGGTAGCAGCAAAGTCTTCTTCTTCCTCTTTAGGTTTTGTCCTCCAAAAAATTATTTGAAATATGAAGATGTTCCATCTTTAGATACTTAATTTTTTTACGTCTCTCTCACACCATAATGCCACGTGTTTCATCTCCAAAATGTCAGCCTAATATCACTTATTGGCGATTTTGGTGTCAAATTGCTTTCCACTTGGGCTACTTCTTCAATATTTTCCCCACCCCTTGACATCATAATGAAAGCCTGAAATGTTTTAAAAATAGTTTCTGTGGTTATTGCAGTGTGACTTATATGACCCTTTCATTTCACTTAGAACATTTGCTGCTCTTTTCAATTGCAACATACAGCAGCACTAGGCGAAAGATTTAAGAGGACAAATATGGTGTTCTTTGGGTCTCTTAAGCAGAGTTCATGTAAAAGTCCTCTTTGATTTGTTAATAGCTTTTTTTCTCTAAAGTGCTGTGTGGCAGCAGTGATGTGTATCCTTAGGAAAAAAAAAAAAAAAGATTGGTCAATCTTATAAAGGTTTATTTTCATACTTTATGCACTGTAGGTCTGTTGTGTGTTTTTGATTTAGTAACAATTTATGTGTTTTTCTGTTGCAGAGCGCTGCAGCCTGTGGTATGGAGGCTCAAAGCGATGCCATCCAGCCCAGCCACATCAGAGAGGCCATTCGGCGCTACGGCCACAAGATTGGCCCCCTATCCCCATTCACAGTACGTAATAACAGAGCTATAAAAAGTTATATTTATAATCTTAAAGAACTTTGATTTTCAAGTGGTCAAATGAAGAAGCTTTGGAATTGTTGAGAGCAATTTGTGGTGACTGTAATTTTCTTTTATAAAAGTGGCATCGTTCTCCCGGGAAATAAAACTTTGTAATTTCTGTCTCTTTTTGGAAGGACAAAAAGGTTTTGTTTTGTTTTGTTTTGTTTTTCTTTTAAATATTATTTTCTTTCAATTACAAATTATGCTTTTGTTGTTGTTGTTGTTGTTGTTAGTGCTTGAATTTTCTGTTTTTGCAAAGTTCAGGCTTACAGTTATTTTAAATTATATGTATTCCAAAATGGTGAGGAGCACTTTATATTCTAAAGTTAGTTGTGTGTCCATTACTGCTCTTATTGGAAGCTGGACTCTCAAGTGACACATTTAGGGTTGGAGAAAGAAGAGATCGGTTTCTATAGATGACTTTGAACCTCAACTAAAATGCATCAGAACTGAGTTTGTGTGTGTAACTGATGGGTTATGAGGTTTTGCCATCATTTTTTTTTCTGTGCAAATGGCAATTCCATTGTCCAGAGCAGCCAAAAAAAATCTTTCATTTAAATTTCTCAGCTGATAAAAATGTGTAAGTAGTCAGGCTCTAATGTCATAACTAGGATTGTTTTCTGTGATCTGCTGTTCTGTGTGACAAATATTCTGACTTACCTCAAAACATCTCAATCTAGAAAAGAATGAAAGTCAGAGAAATGGTCATAGGAAAAAAACAACCACCCAGAACACTAGATCTCAGCTCCTAAAATCAGGAAGAAATTGAACATTTTTGGAGAGATTTTACTAGAGGAAAATGATTCTGAATCCAAAGGAAATTTATTTACATGAAATCTATATGGAATAGCAGAAATATCAAGGAAACAGTGGTACTTGACTTCAGAAGCTAGGAACAGGAAGAAAACAAGACTGAAAAGCATATGTGAAGTTATGGTTTCCCTAGTGTCAAAATGATGCTTGTGAACAGAATTAGGTGTTGGGGTTATTAATTTCAGCGGATGCGTATTTGTAATGAATTCTCTTCACATAATATTACCTCTCTCCTTTGCTCCTCACAAGTGCCAAATTAGTATCATTTACAGTAGCATTTCTAGTCCAAAACAGAGAAGAGTTTAGTCTTATGAATTCCCCAAAGTTTCCAACTAGCCAAACAATTTAATTTGTTGACAGTACCTGCTGTCAGCATGGTTAATGAGATTTGTAAATTCTCACTAAACAAGCCAAGAAAGAGAGAAGGAATCTTGGATAATCTTGTAGAATATACAGAAGTTGTAGAAGTGTAATGCAGTTCCTTTTTTAAGTAAAAAAACAATCATAAGGAGCATTGTGAAAGGTATTGTAATGTATGCATCTGGATCTGCCAGTCTCTCCATTTTTCACTGCTATCAATCGTAGTTATCCTAAAAGAAACTACTCCAAACTTCCCATAAGTTCCTTACAGAAGTAGAAAGCACAAGCATAAACTGAATGTTAGGCTGATGCTTCCTTCAGCCCTGCCTTTTTGTATTGCCAGGCTCTCACACTATTGATTTAAAAAATAATTTACCTCGCCATTGGGGGCAGAGGTGTGGCAATATTGCTTCTGAACGGTCTTCTGCTTTCTCCAGTTGCCACCACCTTCACAACAGTTTCTTTGTATGCCTGCATTACCTCCTACATGGGATGACTGAACCAGGAGAAAAGTGGCTTCTCTCAGTAATGCTTCTTGTGGCTTCTTGTGATGCTGTGCAACTGCAGGTTCAGTGCTTCTAAGAGCTGGAAAACTGCTGTCTGTCCTGTCCCACGTTCTCTTCTCTGGCATGCAAGTGAGAAGTTCATTGGGGCTAATGCTCTTCCTTTTATCCACTGTGTTTTATCGGAGTCCAGTCGTTAATTCAGAGTGATTAGAGACTTCAAATCTCTAATTTGTTTTAAAAGGTGATTTTAATGGGCATGGCTTGAGGGATTCATTTCAGAAGTAGCATTCTGATTTGTAGAAGCAGCATAGGATCCCTAATTTTCCCGTAATTGGGAATATTCAGTAGGGACCAGTCAGAGACAATACTGAATATCTGAACCTTGGCAATGTGCTTGATAACAGTGGACTGAAGCTCAGAATATACTCATGCAGATCAAGGTCTGCTTGTAGAAGAAGCTGAGCACTCAGTCATGAGAGCATTTCAACTTAGATTCCCACAGGTGGCTGCATTGAAGTACACAGAAACAAATGCCTGAAGATGGGCTGCCACAACTGTAACTTGTAGACTCAGTTTACCTTTGTTGTTCTGTCTGAAGTCTTTTTTCCCACTGCTATCATCTTTCCACTCAACAGTGATGGAGCTTGAGCTGGTTTTTGGCTTTTCTTCTCAGATTCTGATTTTTTCCATAAGCTCCTCAGAGTGTGACATCTATGCGCTTGTGGGGGTACTTGTTTTGGATGCTTCAGACTTGATTTGGTTGCTTAAAGACAGATGTATTGCAATAACATTTCAGATTTGCATCTTTAGCCCAGAAAGATCTCCTTTCCTTTGTGTTCCTTGTCATACCCACTAGGCAGCTGTGAATGCCTTATTTGAGACATCCCATAACATCTTAAGTTGCACAAGGTACCTAAGCTTAGACAGCTGGATCCATCGGTCTGTTATTGTTTTGGGAGGGCAGGAAGTAAACAACAAGGACAAGTAGAGAAACAGAAACTGTAATATGGAAAGATTCCACCGTGGGAGCCAGGAAAGCTAGAATTTATCTCTGCAGTTGTCATGGATGACTTATGTGGTGTTAGGCATGATACTTAGGCTGGAATTTAGGCTACCAGTTGAACCTGCGTACTTTCCAGACAGCTAACTAAAGCCTGTAAAGCCAACAGTCACTTGCAGCATCCTGAAAAATGAGTTACGACAGCTCTTAAACTGAGACCCCAAATCAGTGAAGCCTATGATGAAAATTTTGATCATCCTCTTTTTGACGCTTACGTTCGTTGACAAAGATAGGAGTTAACCTAGTGAATGATTAAGAGAAGTATTGAATGTTCATCAAAGGCATATGTCATTAAATTCAGTGATATCAAGCTTTCATCTCTTCCACCTAAGGGTTTTTTACAGAATCACAGAACAGCCCGGGTTGGAAGGGACCTCAAGGATCACGAAGCTTCAACTCCCCACCAACCTCCCCATTTCATAGCAGCCCAGGCTGCCCAGGGTCCCATCCAACCTGGCCTTGAACACCTCTAGGGATGGGGCATATGTATGTTTTGTAGAGAACTTAGGAATAGGAAATGCAGCATACGTGTATGTCATCTCTTCTGTTTCTCTTAAGACTATTGACCTTCCATGTCAGATCAGAATTTATAACCCACAGGTGCCCCTACAGGGTCTGTTTTAAGTAAAGAAAAACAATTTTTCTGTGTATCTACTAAATTTTCTGATGTCTTTTTATCATTTGCTTTAGCATTGCCATTACAGAAGCAAGAAAGTAAACGAATCTGTCTCACTACAGAAATAACAATTATTATGAGGTTTATATTCCATTAAGACCCTAAAATGTATACACAGGACTGAATTTTTTTAAGAGACATAGTTCTTTGTACCAATAGAGTCTGAATCAGCAGTACATGTGGAAAAATGACTAAGAACCTGGGTCTGCAAAGTATCTCTTCACTGTAATACCTCTTCATATAGTATATATACCTCTTCATTCAAAATTATGAGAGGCTATAAAAATCAATGTTCTCTGTATGAAAAATCCCATTTGCATCCTAAAGCAGAGAAGAAAATTCTAACAGCCTTTCTATAAGCCTGCAGATGTGGTTGCTAACAGCCTTTTGTTTGTCTCTCTGCTGTATAGTTTTGAATCTTCTTTTTTTCCATCACCTTTTCATTGTTTCTGAAAGTGGAGCAGCGAGCTGCTTTACTATACTCTCCTGGCATATTTAAATCACCTTTCCACTGTTTTTAGCCAGTTTATACCTTTTCTTCCACTTCCTATAACGTGACCATGCCTAATGTCAGGGATGCATGAAGCCGTGCCACATTCTCAGGTTAAGTCCCAGGTGCTGAAGGAGAATAATCTCCACTAGGATTTCATAGTTCTAAAACTAAAGCTAATTTCTTGCACTGTCTGGTAACTCACAAGTAGCAACAGCCATGCATAACGGCAAAGACATTCTCCAGGTTCAACACCAGGCTGTAATATTGAGAAAAGCTCCTGCCTTCCTTCTCCTCCGTCAGTTACAAGACGGGGAACTTTCTTTAAGACATGAATAACATGATCTTCAGTGATGCATTATTGATATTTGACCTGAGAACTTGTGGATGCACACCTAAAATTAACTCTCTAAAAAGTGTTTAAACCACTCACCATGTAGTCTGTGTTGTATGGACCTTGATTCTGCTAGTCTGGATATACTTGACACAGTTCAGAAGAGAACTTCTAAAAGACTGTTCTACTCTTGTGTTTATCCTCCCACTTTACATCCTCCTTGTGGTGTGGGTTATTTGGCTTTTCCTTAGACAGTATCTCCTTTTTTCAGCCATCCAGTTGACAGCAGAACAGCCAGGTATGCTATATCAGAGGAGCAACAACCTTACACATGTAGATGTTAGTTCTAATTTGATCTGGAAGCAAAGCGATCTTTCATCAAGAAAGTTCCATGTATTGGGGATGGACTTCAGGATGGAGGCATTCAGAGTTAGGTTCACTTATGGGCAGGCTGCATTCCTCTCTGAATGCCATCAGTCATGGGATCTCGTGGAAGCTTCATGTCAAAGGACAAAAATGAGTGCAACTCCATTCCTTCGGATATAGTTTTTCCCTCTGATACTGCAAAAAATACCTCAGATTCTGTCTAAAGTTATTTTGAAGCTTTTGCACGACCTAGAAAATGAACCTAACTTATGTCATACTATTCTTTGAATCTGAAGAAATGGCCATATTTGATTATAGAAAGATCTGGACCTGCTGTAAGAGTGCTGATACATCTCACCCATGTTTGATTAGACACAGATCATCAGAGCTCACCGTGATGAAAGCACTTCTTGTAGAAGTATTTTTAATACAGATTACAAGGGGCCTTGTTTTTTACCAAATGCTACAAAAATTAGGACACAATG
Organism: Centrocercus urophasianus; assembly: GCF_019232065.1. Lineage (NCBI taxonomy): Eukaryota > Metazoa > Chordata > Aves > Galliformes > Phasianidae > Centrocercus > Centrocercus urophasianus. Next base: position 1,688,977 of record NW_024884966.1, read on the forward strand.
GTCTTTAGAATTGCATGAAAACTGGAAGATCTCCTGATACGTCTGGATAAAAAAACAATGTTGTTGAAGTAGTGCCCCATGTGAAGAAGTCCTTGAAGGAGAGGTTAAATTTCTCTAATTTGTGTGAATATGTTTTGGTGGTGTATTTTCCCATTTTCCCAACTCTTTTCTATTTTTTCAGATTTTCTAGTAAAAGGGCTTTTTGTGACCCTTTGGCCAATGCAAAAAAACAGTGAGTTGTGTCTAAGAATTCATTTGACTGGGAATCATAACAGCTTCACAGTACATCAGAAAGGAGGTATTCCTGTATATACTCTGTATACAGTGTCATTTTATACTTAGCATCCAATGGTTTACTTGATATGAATTTAAGATTACACTTACTCTGTGAGGTTGGAGTCCCAGGGTGCTCTTCTTTTTGGTTTCCCAAAACCATCCAGGTGTGTTTCCTAAATGAGGTCCTCCAGGACTAGTGATTGTCTGACCCAGAAACAGTGATGTTAGCATCTGAAAATTGCTGTAAATCGTCCAGAGTGAAAAAAATAAATCATAAAATCATAGAACAGCTTGGGTTGCAAAGGCCCACAGCGCTCATCCAGTCCCAACCCCCTGCTGTGTGCAGGGTCACCAACCAGCAGCCCAGGCTGCCCAGAGCCACATCCAATATTTCAAGACCATTAGGTAACAGTTGGTTTTGTTAGATGGATGTGTGAGGAATTTAGTATTTCCAAGTACTGTACCAATTATAGAGGTGAACAGTACTAGTAGAGATAATAGTTGCTGTGGTACTTGGGTTTTTATAACATTATTGTGACAAACACCTCAATCTGCCAAAATTTCTGCTGTTGTCATCCATGCAAAGTTTCGTTGGCTTTAACTGAGTTATGTTTGACATGCTGTGTTTGGCGATCTTCTTTGAAAGGCACCAAAATGAGTGGCAAGGACAGAAACAAAGCAAATTTTATTTGAATGCTGATCCCGGGATGCTGTTGACTTCGAAAACCCCTGCCATATGGAATTCCTCAAAGTACATGTGGCACGTGCTTCCATGACAACTCCTTTGTCCCTGACTGACTCTGGTAATTAGAAAACCAAAGTAATTTATAGGATAATGGGTGTCCTCTAACTCTGTGCTTCTGTGTATGTGAGAAGGAATGTGGGAGCTTACATCCAGTATGGGGATTCCAAGGATTCTAGGTTCTCCACCTGAAAGTTTAGGGTCTTGATTCTAGGACCGCTGCCACTTCATTTCCACTTCATTCCACTTTGAGAATGAGTTGACCCTAACTGACCTAGACTCAAAATGTTCCCAGGGGCTCCAAGCCTCTGATTTTTCATTCTGTTGTAGCTTGAGACGTACAAGCTAAAATCCTCCTACAACTGGGTTGTGATTCATGTACTATATTTGGTTTCACTGAATCTTTTTCGTTTTGAGGGGTTGAAGCTTAATGGAATTGGGAAGGTGGCATTAGTTTTACTTATAAACTATTTAGTTGATAACTTTCTTTCAGAAATAAAATCATGTGAAGAACTTTTGTTTTTTGTAGAACACTTCAAAATACTAATGTTGTTTCCAAAGGGGAGAACACAACTGTTGCTATGAGTTTTATCACTCACTACTTCTACAAAACTCATCCACATATGTGGTACTGTATTTCCATTTTTGTTTAAAAAACAAATTAGAATATTTGGGGGCTATTTTCTCAGGATGGTTATTATGTATTTGTCAGACACCAACAGGAATATTTGTCTGACAACTTTTCTTCTCTTTACTGTTTAGTCATGATTGTCCTTGCTCTTCCATCTGAGCTGGTGATAGGTGTTCCTAATGATGCATTTTTGGAGGAACAGTTGAGCTGTGTGGTTTATCCTTTACCAGCATTTGATGGATGTTGGTTTGGACAAAAAGAGCACTTTTTGAAAGTTTTATAATCATATGGTAAATGAGAACTAACATTAAAGCAGTGAAAATGATCTGTTTGCATATATTTTGACCTTAATAGCTATGTCAAAATGACTAACGTAATTAGAGCAGTTAGGTTTTGTCTCCAAGCGCTAGCCACAGTGGAAAGCAGCAAGTGTACTGTATGTTATTCTGTGTTGTATCATGTCTGAGGTAGTCTAGACATATATTTTATCCATATATTGTCTTTTGACTGCAGCCTAATGTAAAGCATGGTCCAGACTTTCGTGGAGTATGACCATCCAACCACTTCTTTATCAACCTGTTAATCCAGCCTTCAAATCCATCTCTCTCCAATTCAGAGATAAGGATGTGGTGCAGGATCATGTCAAAGACCTTGCACAGGTGCAGGTAGATGATATCAATTGCTCTTTCTTTGTCCACGGTTGCTCTCAGTCAGCCATAGAAAATCACCAGACTGGTGAGGCACAATCTGCCCTTGCTGAAGCTGTGCTGGCTGACTCGGAGCACTGCTGCAGCCCAGGCTGCTTCAAAGTTTGCAGGTGCTGCATTGATTTCCCAGCAGATCTCTGTGTATCTGTAATCCCCCATCAGAATGAGATCTTCTGAGCACAGTGCCACTTGTACCTGAACAAGAAGGCCTCATTCACAGGCTCCTCTGATCAGTCAGCCATAGTAGACCCAACCACCAGATGTCTTAGTCCAGTCTCTGATTTTAACCCACAAGCTCTCAACCAGATTAGGGCTGTTTCTCAGAGGCAGCTCTTCTCAGTTTATCTGCTTGTTACACAGAGGGCAAATCCCCCACCCCTCCTTCCTTTCCTATCCCTTCTAAAAAGCCTGTAGTCCTCAACCATACTATTCCAGTTGTGCTATTTGTTTCTGTGATACTGTAGTTTTCTAATTACATCTCAGCTTCCAAATCCTCTTGCTTTTGTGGCCACTAATTCATTGCAGGCTCAGTCTTACTTCTTTATTCAGTCAAAACTCTATGGGAAATCTGCCTACATTAGATTAGCAGACTTTTTACCTTGAGAGATGGATTTATATTTGTCTATAAAATTAATCACAGAATCATACAATGGCCTGGGTTGAAAAGGGCCACAACAGTCATCTAGTTTCAACCCCCCATTATGTGCTGGGTCACCAATCACCAGACCAGGCTGCCCAGAGCCACATCCAGCTTACTTGAATAGGGTTTATTTCTAATACTTGGAGTAACAAACAACAACTCATTAATTAAAAACAATCCGCGATCAAGATATCTGAAACCTTGATATGAGCAGTCGTTAATTTCTGACATGATTCACCTGGTGAATAATGCATGCTTGCAGTGGCAGTTATGGTCTTGAGATGCATTCTGCTCAGAAGTATCGCATCCTGTGCTCTGAAGGGAGAGGGAAAGCTACAGCAGTGCTAATTGGATGGGAAAGTGTTCCCCGAAGGGATCCTTTGTCCCCTCTGGTTTATGCCAGTTCTGAAATGAAGTGTTTTTGATGTTTGGCTAAAGAGAAACCGAGATTATTAATGTAAACTGTGATACTGCACAGACCTGCAGAAGACAGTGGCCATTATTCAGCGGCGTAAATGGAGCGTGTTGAATGAACAGAGGGTATAACCAACTTTTGTTTGGGTATTTACTTTTTTTGGGAAAATGCTCCTTCAGGCCCCAGGTAATTTCAGCATGAAATGACTTGCTAGTCTAAACCCTCTCTTGTTAAAAATGTCAGCCCCGTAAAATTGCATAAGCATCATGAAACAATGAGTACTTACCAAGCTATGTTTATGATGCTGCTTTTGGCATTCCCAGCCTGAAGAGCAGGGAATGCTCTGGGCTGAAGACCTGCATGATTTGCCCTTCAAACAGCCCTGCTTCTACGCCTATAGCATCCTAATTCAAAGCCAGCCTGCATGTGGCCCTGGGCAGCCTGGCCTGGTGGTTGGCAACCCTGCACATAGCGGGGGGGGGGGGAGGGAGGCTGAAGCCAGATGAGCATTGTGGTCATTTTATGAATCTCTGATAAAGTGTCAGTATGATATTTGTAGAGATAAGCGAATTAAACAGAGCTGAAAATTTGGGAAAACGCATTACTTTCAGGTGCCCTGAACTTCAGAAAAACGTCAGCTTCACTTTTGGTCAGAGAATTACTCTTCTTGACTGAAAGGAATTCCTTCCTGCATACTTCCAACCAGAACAGTAGTCAAAAAGGCTTTGGAATACAGTCTTTGGTAATTGTTTCAGTATACACAAAGTGGATATGTTACATGTTTTTCTAAAGCACTTGAGTGATACACATTTTTGAATACAGTTTCTGAAAGAAATTAGGTGCACTGGAATCATATCAAACCAAACATCTGTGACATTTAGGGTACTGTAAATAATGTGCTGCCCCAGCTGATAATCAAAATCAATTGATACTGATTTTGAAGAAGTCAGAATTTCATTCTTCATCAGCTTTCCAGAATGAAATGTATGTATTGATGTCAGAAAGCATTTGAAAACTTTTCTTTCTGTTCTGTGTTTGTTTTCTGATATATAAAAAGTCAACTTGACACATTTTTCATTTCTCCTCGTTTGGAAAGCAAAAAAAAAAAAAAAAAAGAAAAAACAAACCCCAAACCCAACATTTTATTTCATTAAGCAATTAGAATCTTGTGAAGTGTTTGTCTGTGCTTCAAGCGATTGTCTGCAGTTATTTGTTGTTCTGTAGTGTTAACCCCGTGTGTTTGAAAAATCAGAGTTATGATTCTATAAAGCAGCAGGAAGTCCAATCTCAGTGTGGAAATCTTGCCCCCTTCCCTCCCAGCCCCCACCCCAAGGTTCCTCCTTTCAGATTTATGAAAGAAAACATTTCTTTCTGTAAAAGGGTTTTGTGTGCCAGCATCTGGAAGTGTTTATTTCGGTGGCGTGTAATCTATCTGTGGATTTAGTTAGCACCAGACCCCCTTTTGTGTACTCCTGACTTAAAATTTTTATAAATGATCTTGTTGAATTTGTGCCAGCGTGCACATGGTTTGGCTGATTGCTGCATATATCCTTTACCTGCCAGTCACCTTTGATTTATATCCCTTCCCCTCTGCTTCTGCCTTCCAAAAATGGTGCCACTGGACTGTCCTCTAAATCATCAGACTGGATAAATTACTCCAAGATGAGATGGTACGTCTCGGGCCGACTCCTAGACAGAAGGCATTCCTATAATCCACCCTCGCCCAATGTGTGTAGGGCCATTCAAAAAAGAGAAGGGCCAGGGGAAATCGGGCTCCTTCTTCCCCTCCATCCCGAGCACTATTTCTTCCAGTGCCATTCAAAAATGCAGGACCGGGCGTTTGATTTATGGAGCTCTTTGTGCCGATTGAAGACACTCAAACAGTCCGAGAGCTTTTCCACGTGCTCTCCTGAATTGAACTTCTTTGTGATATGAGTTTGATCCCGAGAACACAATTCTCTCCCAGAAAGATTAAAGTGTAAAAGAATCGCATTTCTGAGGATATTTTGAAGCATTTCACTTGGAAAGGGTTCCTCAATACACTTGACAGGTCTGTCCGTGATAGAAATCCCTACTGGTTTCCTTAAGCTAAACAGCTAATGCTCCTTCAGAATAACAACAGTTCTGTAAGCTTTACTTAATGACATTACTAATTTGGAGAGTTTTATGAAGTTTCCTGGAGAAAAGCAGGTGGCTTGGCAGTAATTTAAAAGGTTCACAATTTGTGGTAGCGGTTTCAGGGGGTTTCATGTTTCTGAAGAGGGAGAGCAAACTGCATATTGCTTAAGAGCGTCTGACACAATGATGTATAATTTTGGACTAAGTTTCCAGAAGTTCATTGGTCATTAAATGCGCTGCTTGACTTTATATTGCAGTTTCCCAGCTGTCTCTACTGGGGGTAATCTTAACGCTCAAGCAGAATTTATTAACGAAGGCATAAGCTGATGAAACAGTAACTTGCCCAGATGATTTTATTAAACAGAAACATTGATTCTTAGATAAGAGAAAAATGTCACTTAAGTAGATTCGAAGAGAACTGGCTCCTTTTCTGCGCAGCGCTGGGAAAGCGTTTACAAACGGTCTGGATAGCATTTGATATCCTGTGGGGACGTTTAGAATTCTTGGGTCGCACATCCATCAGTGTCTCAGTGCACAGCACAGTGCATGAATTGTTGGGAGCAGTGTGCAAGGCCTTCCAGTGGTGCAGATGAGGGTCGGAGGAGGCAGGAGGCAATGGCATGGAACCACTGTGCTGTTCCCATCATCCCAGCCGGCCTGGGATGCTGTTAGCACAGCACAGAGCAGCTCGCAGTGTGAGTGATCGTAAAAAATACACAGATTTGACAAAATGTTTATTAGCTCTGTTAGGGAGAAGACAATAAGTAAGCTCTGAGGTGTCAGTTCACTTCATCTCTCTTACAATGCAAAGCAGCCCCTAATTTGTTAAGCCTTATATAATTATCTTTTCTTAGCTGTTTATCCGGGCTGATAGGCTGAGGAAACTAGGCTTGTTCAGCCTGGAGAAGAGAAGGCTGCAGGGTGACCTCATTGCAGCCTTCCAGCACCTAAAGGGAGCCTACAAACAGGAGGGAAGTCAACTCTTGGAAAGGGGAGATAACAGCAGGACAAGGGGGAATGGTTTGAAGTTGAGGGAGGGCAGATGGAGGTTGGATGTCAGGGGAAGTTGTGTGCTGTGAGAGTGGTGAGGTGCTGGAACAGCTGCCCAGAGAGGCTGTGATGCCCCGTCCATCCCTGGAGGTGTTGAAGGCCAGGTTGGATGGGGCCCTGGGCAGCCTGGGCTGCTATGAAATGGGGAGGTTGGTGGCCCTGCATGGCACAGGGGGGTTGGAGCTTCGTGATCCTTGAGGTCCCTTCCAACCCAAGCCATTCTGTGGTTCTACGATCCAGACTCACAGCTGTGTGGAGGCTTTTTGCATCCAGTTGTACTGATGTGACAGGGTCCTGGGGTCAGTATATGCTATTTTGTCAAGGAAGTATATATTCTTTTATTCCTCTTCAGAGGTATAAGAATACAAATGAGAATCTGACTTCTGGTTCTTTGCTCATGGCAATCTGAAAAATTATACAGCTACAGAGGCATGTGCTGGAAGGGAAAGGTGAGCAAATTTCATTCTACAGCGGATATTAAGAGAAACAGAACGTAACTGAATGAACCTTTCCAAAGCATTACTGAAAGAGAAGATACATAAACACACACACCCCTTAAAAAATTCACATTAGTTTTGGTAATGGCAGTGACATAGCCGTACAGCATGTATGGTACAAACCTTAATGAACGGCAGTTTGGTAATTAAAAAATCTTATTTTTTAATTTTTTAAAAAAAACTTGTCAATACTTGGAATAGTCGCTGTGCTCCCTGCAGTTCCATATTTGTATGGGTCTGCTAGATTTTGAGCAATATTCTGCACTGACACCATCACCCACTGCAAGAGAAGATGGTGCAGTTGTGTTCTGCACAGTTCTTTCTATTTCCCCTGGATAGTAAGCATTCGCTCATGCATGTTTTTCTTCCTGAGTGATTTAGAAGTGCTTTATGAGCTAAAATTACTTACAGTTGTCAGTTCACCTACAACAGGGACTGAAGCAGCTCAATGTGACATGCAGCAGCTGTGGAAAAGTCTGCAGCAGTGCTGCACGGCTTTGTAGGACAGGATGTGAACTGTCTAGATGAAAGATTATGAGAACTCGAGAATCATGTAATACAACTGTTTGAGTTGGGATTATTGCATGGATTAATGTATGGTTTAGGAAAGTGACGCAGAACTTTTAATTTCTTGTGAACAGGATCTCCATTTTCGATGTTGTTTTTTATCACTGACATTAGACAGACCTGTGCTGTTGCCCTGAGCTTGGAGAGAAGCTCTGCCCCCAGTTAGCTCCAGCATCACCGGTCTCTCCCTTTGCAATGAGGGAAAATACGTGGGATGAAGCATTTATTCTGGAAGGGGACATAAAAAAAGAATCATAAAAAATAATCTGTGAGTATCAGGACTAGGTGGAAATATTTCTTCGCAGTTCCCATTACCTGCTGTTTTCATTTCCAGTTGCCTATTCTCTCTTTTATAAAGCCATAGAATCATAGAATGGTTTGGGTTGTAAGGGTCCCCAAGGATCATAAGGTTCCAAACCCCCCCGCCACAGGCAGGGCCACCAACCTCCACATTTAATACTAGATCAGGCTGCCCAGAGCCCCATCCAACCTGGCCTTGAACACCACCAGGAATGGGGCATCCTTCATCATATAAACCTCAATTCAGCAAATAAGTCATCTGCATAACTTTCAACTATGATAAAAAGTATGAGAAAAAATGGAGGAGAATGCAAGTGGGAGGAAGGAACTCTCAGAGGTGCAGAGAGGCAAAGAAATAGATATGCGTGGTTTGTGCATGCAGTTACATCTAGATCTTCAAGGATTGAGGGAAGATGCTGTGTTGGATCAGTAGTGCATTGTCACAGAACTCAAGCCATTAAGTTAAGAGGAACTCTTGAAAGGAATAGAAGAATCTGGAAAAAGCATGAGAGGAATGTATGGATCTAGAAATAGAATAAAGCCAAGCAGGTAGCTGTCAGGTTTTTAGTACTGTGTAGTGCTGCACTTACAGATGTGACTAGTGCCCTCTTTAAGATGAACTCTCAGCCACTCTTTCTAATCCATCCCTTGTATCTTCTGGGCCTCATTTTGTAGGATGGTTCTCTTGCTTCTAAACCAGCAGCTCCTTAGCCCTACTTATATCACCCACAATAATTCAGACCTTTCTCAATAAGTTCCTTAGATATGTAGTGTTACAAATACCACCCTTTTTTTCCATGTCACTTTGTTTTATAGCAGAGAGAACATAGGGATGGATTTTTTTCGTTGGTGTTTTACTTCTCAGTGTCTCTGTTTTTGTATTAGTTAATATGCACATGGGTAAAAATTGTTCTTTCGTAAAGTTTAGAATCATAGAATCATAGGATTGCTCAGGTTGGAAAAGACCTTAAAGGTCATTATGTCCAACCATGACCTAACCAAACTCTACCAGCCCTCCACTAAATCATGGCCCTGAGCACCACATCCAAACAGTTTGAAACACAGCCAGGGATGGGGACTCCACCACCTCCCTGTCAGCCCATGGCAGTGCTTAGCAGCCCTTTCTGTACAGAAGTGTTTCCTGATATACAACCTCAAGCTCCCCTGGTGCAACATGAGGCCATTTCCCCTCGTCCTGTCACCTGAAGTTTAGGAACTATTAAAGCCCTGAGAGCATCCCTCAGCCAGGATTCCTTCAGAGTGTTTGCTGGATGACTGCTGAACCCAGAGTGGTTAAAAAGCTGTGCTCTGAAATCCATAGCCCAGGGCTCTGGTAATGCTTTTAACCTTGTATCATTTAAATGCCAGTGTTGCTTGTAGTGGCTGAATCACTCAGAGCATAGACTTTTAAATGTGGCATGGTGCAGGCACAAAGGAAATGATCCCACAATCAATGTTTGCAAAGAGTTATGCTGCCTGTACAAGAAGTAGGTAGGGGAGAGGCTGGCACCCAGCCTGGAGGTGATCTGATGTACAAACACAACATTTCAGGCTGGCACAGACTTCAAACGTGGCGATGTGCTGACAGGATTGCCACTTTTGATGGTAAGGAATTGAGACAGCAGAAGAAAATAAAGCTCTCTGGAGATCTGCATGTGCTAGTTTTACTGCAGAAGGTGATAAAACTGCTGGAAGCAAGCTGTCTCCATGCAGAATTGTTGCAATACAAACAACCTGGAAGTGAGACATATTAATTTCACCGACTTAATTTTGTTGGTGGTGAAGGGTTTGGATTTGTTTGTTTTTTCACTGCGGGGACAAATTGTTGCTCTTTGCCATCAAGAAGCCTGTAGTTCTAATTGGTGTTTAGATACAAGGCATAAGTCTTGTGAGACCATCAAAAGATATAACTTACATTTAAAGTGTAGATTAGGTGCGTCAGAGGAAAAGCATAACCTTTCTTCTGCATCTGTTAACAACAAAGTTTTAACAGCGTCATCATTGTGCCTGGAGTTTAAAAAGAATAAAAATAGAAAGATATATGCTTGCTGCCACTTCAAACAGCTTGGGATTGAATTGTTTCATAGAAAAGGTCCATCTTTATCCGTAATTTCCTAACTGAATAGTTAGGTGATAGAAAGAGATAAGTAGGTACAAGAGAGCAAGACTGGTTGGCTCAAGGAACTGATACAAAGCGATTAATCTCAGCTCTTCAGAACACGCTGAAAGCAGTTCACATAATAAAGAAGTACTGATTTTGATGCGCAGTTATATAAGTGGTTGTCAACCCTGCCTGCAGCAGGGCTTTGGAACTTGATGGTCCTTGAGGTCCCTTCCAGCCCAAGCCATTCTGTGATTCAAGTTACCAAAAGCAGCTGGCAGTTCTGATTTCTGTGTTCGTTTTCCAGTTTACATACCAGAAGCAAATTGTCATTTAACTTTAAAAAGGGATCACAATAATTACTAATGTTTTTCAATATAAGAATATCAGTTAAGATACAGAACTGTATCAGCCTGTGCAGGCAGGATGTGGCTCTGGGCAGCCTGGTCTGGTGTTGGTGACCCTGCAGGGGGTTGAAACTAGATGAAGATTGTGGTCCTTTTCAACCCAGGCCATTATATAATTTTGTGATTCTACGATGCTATGTTTGTTACAAATGATACAAATAGAGAAGACAAATGCCAAGTTTTGATAAGATTAGAAAGGAGAAATAAGGGTAGATGGTGTTTCTTGACTTATGAGAAAAAAGACATAATTACATAAATTATCCAATAAGTGTAAGAATTTTTCTATGGGAGTCGTAGCACAGAAAAGTTTTAAGAATTACCGATGAAGTTCCTCTGCCTTTTGCTTGTTCCTGTGAAAGGATGAGGCAGAAGATGTGCTGTGTTGCATTGAGCATGTGCACATCAAAAACACAAACTTATTTCTATAACTTCCTCATCAAGAAGATTAGAAACTGGACAAAGAGTGAGAAAAGCTGTTATGTGCCACTGAGTTTAATCTGGAAAGAAAAAGGTGAAGTATGGCTGTAATCACAGAGTCATAGACTGGCCTGGGTTGCAAAGGCCCACAGCACTCCTCCAGTCCCAACCCCTGCTGTGTGCAGGTCGCCAACCAGCAGCCCAGGCTGCCCAGAGCCACATCCAGCCTGGCCTTGAATGCCTGCAGGGATGGGGCATCCACAGCCTCCTTGGGCAACCTGTGCCAGTGCCTCACCACCCTCTGCATGAAAAACTTCCTCCTCAGATCCAACGTAAACCTCCCCTGTCTCACTTTAAAACCATTCCCCTTGTCCCATCACCACCCACCCTCACACACAGCCGTTCCCCTCCTGTTTATCTGCTCCCTTCAAGCACTGAAGGCCACCATGAGGTCTCCCCACTGCCTTCTCTTCTCCAGGCTAAACAAGCCCAGTTCCCTCAACCTTTCCTCACACAGAGCTGCTCCAGCCCTCTGACATCTCAGTGCCTCCTCTGGACCTGCTCCCAAAGCTCCACGTCTTTCCTGTGCTGGGGCCCCAGGCCTTGACACTAATGTGAGCATAAAGACATAGAGGGCATGCAGCGCTAGAGATGGCACCCATGTTATATGCTTAGTTGGTGGTTGTGGTGGCCACAAGATCCTTAATGAACAGAGATGAAGAATTTGGTAATGGCAGACGATGAAGAACTCCAGTTTATCGAAATTCAGCCTGATCTGGCAACTTCACATTAGGGATCTCAGAGGGGCATGAAAAGGTAACTAGACCTGAGTTAATCAGCCAAGAATCTTTATCGGTTGTATTATGGGGTAAGAAACACTTTCTGCCATGTCTGAGAGCAAAGGTTACAATCTGCAGTATTATTTGCTTCCCGTAATTTATTACACACTTCCCAGTTCATCAAAGCACAATTTCCTTTAGGTTGCTGAAGCAACCCATTGTATTTTTTACTTTTCATGGGGAAAAAATACCCAAATTCATAAGCTCTACTTTTAAGAAACTGGAATTCAACATTTCTAATAATTTCTTTAAAGAAAAAAAAAAAAGACTTTGAACTGATATATATTCTGTACTTTAAACTGATTCAGTATTCACTTGCCCATCATCAACAGGAACCTTCTGGCTTTAGTGCTTTTTTGCCGTATATTTCAACAACAGCACGAGAGGTTGGGCAGCTCTGACTTCACCATCACAACTGAGACTCTGACATTGCAGTATCAAGTCTCAAAACTTTTTCTAGAAGGACAAACCCAGGACATCTAGGATTGGACATCCTCACCTGTGTTGTCCCTTAAGACCATGCAAGGAAGCTTTGCACATGGGAATGCCATAAAGTATTTTCAAGACGTGTCAGTAGAATTCAACATCATACCCTCTGTTCCATGCTATGAAGAGATGATTCTGTTGGGGTCAGGTTCACATCATTGCGAGTAGTTTTACTGAAGCAGACACACATAATGATATTATGTCTTAGTTCTCTTGGGTTCCTTGTTGGAGAGCAGAAGAGATCTGGAGTCAAGTGCAGTGTAACATATGGCACTGTGGCTTTCCTGCATGGCACAATACAGACATAGGTGGAACGGCTGGAGCTTTGCATTAGCAGAGTGTATTGGGTCACTGGAACATTTACATAGCAAACTCTTAAGCTTTCCAGTTCTCCAGGTATAGTTTATTTAGGGTCTAGTTTCCTTGTCAAGTGTTTTTAAGAAAAAGTTAATTGGAGACTGTGAAGTAATGAAGAGGACAAGTTAGTGACGGAGATTTACTGAGTTACCATTTGATAAATGAAGTGCAAACAAGCTATTTTCATTCCAGAAGAGCCAGATGTTCAGTATTTCATCTGCGAATTAAGAAAATGGGCTATGTTTGCAGACTCTGGGGCTGTATCTTGCAAAGAAGGGATTTTGAAAGAATATCCTGGAGTCTTGAGAAATCCATGGAATGTGATGGAGGCAGTGCAGAGCTGGAAGGCTGGATGCAGTCCTTGGACAGGCAGGAATGGAAAAGGGAAGGGTTTTCTTCTGTGTAAGAATGGCTAAAACACTGCTCAGTTTCATGTTTTAATAAAAACCATAAATTGGAGAGAGCTCAAAGATCCAGGAGAAACTGGGAGAGACCAAAACCTCCCGACATAGAGATGTACATGGTGCTTAATCTCTTATCGAGCTGAGTAAAGTGTTGTGTAATCAGTCTTTAAGGGCACAGGAAAGAAGAAAAATCCCAACTTTTGGGGTTTTTCAGTCTTAACATTCAAATTGAAACAGTAGTCACTGTGGGTTTCCTTCTGGCTAGACACGAACACCTGTATTTGAGCACATTAATTAGATTTCCTATTGAGAGAAATAAGTGCTTTGGGACTGTAATTTATCTTGTCCTAGGGCAGATGTGTGAGTGGGGTCAAATGAACCATGCTGCAGAAGTACCTTCGTCTGTGCCTTGACAGAATGATGTGTGTAGGTAGGTTTGGTGAGAGGAGTCTTTTTCCTAGTATCCAACTTGACCTTTAGGCTGGACAAATTCCATCAAGAAATAAGGCATAGGTTTTTAACGATGTAATTAAGTGCTGAAATAATTCAACTGATGCTTGTGACAGATTGCCCATGAGTGGAAATTTTAAAATCAAGATGAGACGTGAACCAGGCTGTGCTCCGGTTCAACCACAACTATGGAATTTGGAGAACCAGTTCAAGGAAATTTGCAGGGGCTGATATGCAGCAAAGTTAGATTGGATGGTGCTGCCTGGCCCTAAGAGCTGGAAACTATGCTTCACATGAAACCGAACTCTCCAGTGCTTCACAAGCACTGTAGAAATGCAAATCCACTTCTTGTGCAGGTCAGTAGCTCACCCAGTTGGAATTCTTAATGCTTGGGTGCATAGTTTCACAGGACATCATTTGAAAATACGTAGTAAATTCCCTGTCTATATACAGCAGTTCTGCTTCAGAGATGCTATTGTCAATATCTTTTCATTATTTTTGTGTTATGCTACAGTCTGATCTTTTTCTAAAATACATTCCAACTATGTCACTTCTTGTTTTTTTGTGAGGGAGCTGTTTCTTACATACTTACAGGAATCAATTTTAAAAATGTTTTTTTAATAGCTATTAGAACAGGTAGATAAACCAATTTTTCCAAATCCACTCTTTGAGCCATTTTTTATATACAGTATCTCCACACATTCTTATAAATAGAATCATAGAATCACAGAATGCTTTGGGTTGGAAGGGACCTCAAGGATCATGAAGCTCCAACCCCTTCACTGCATGCCAGGCCACCAACCTCCCCATTTCACAGCAGCCCAGGCTGCCCAGGGCCCCATCCAACCTGGCCTTGAACACCTCCAGGGATGGACGGGGCATCACAGCCTCTCTGGGCAGCTGTTCCAGCACCTCACCTCTCTCTTGGTAAAGAATACTCAGATTACTTCTGTATTCTGAATAAAATGGCCTAAATCCACCACCTTAATTAGAGTAGTGGAAATAACAAGTTATTTCCATTCTTTGAGTGTCTTTGGCAAATTTCCATTGTGTCAACATAATTAAGATATATTAATATTAATCTGGTAAGTGCTGCAACTTTACATAGTGGAAAAATAAAATAAAAAAGACCATGAGAATATTTTTCAATATCAGTTTCGATTTTAATACTTTATATTGTTGTGAGAAGTTATAAAAATGTGTTATTATTTTATAACCCCATTAAGAAAACAACGCAGCAACAGATGCTTGTTACCCCGATTTTCTCAGTCTGTTTATGAGGATGTTTTATCAAAATGGGTCTTTTAAAAGTTATAAAGATGTAATACTCTCCTAAATTAGGCCATAAATGCCTAATGTGGAAAACTAATACATTTTATTATTTTTCAAGTATGGGTTTATGTATATTAAAATATGCAGCTGTTAGGAAGTCTGGAGTGTGTGTAACAGAAACATATTGCATTACAAGATGTTAGTGTCTCTCTCTGAGTATGTACATTCTTTATGCATATACCCACACAAGCTTTTGGCTTGTGGAAGAGACTGCATTAACATCATGGTTCAGTATTATTTTCTAATATCATGGATTATTTTTTATGTATGCACATAAATGCAGGATATGCAAACCATGTACATGTATTTTTACTCTGTATTTCCCAAGTTTTTCCTGCAGCCACACACACAAATTGAGTAGGTCGATGTAAAATGTGCATCTAAATAACATTAAGTAACAACATCAGCATTTGCACAGTGTGTTTCTGAAAAATGGTAGATGCTCCTTTACTGGGAGATTATCACCTGGTTTATCACTCTGTCTTCCATGCCAGGCAGCTAGAATGTAATTTGTGGCAGATGAGGGATTGTTGCAGGTAGCACGGTGACCCTGGCTGCTGGAAGAGATCTTACAATTGGAAGGATTTTCAAATTTCTCCATGATTGGAAGTGAGTAGTCCAGAAGTCTAATGTATTTGTAGGATACATCAAATTCTGTGGTAATGGCAGGAGTGCACACATCTACAAAACTACTTTACCGTCATTGAACTACCTCTTTATTTCCAGCAGTTCCCCATCTATCTTTTACTGAGGAGCCTAGAACTGGACACAGTGCTCCAGGTGTGGCCTCCCTAGGGCAGAACAGAGGGAGATGATCTCCTACTCACCTTTCTGGCCACTCTCTGTGCAATGCACCCCAGGATCCCGTTGTTCTTCTTGGTCACAGAACACCTGCTGGCTCATGGCCAACCTGT
The DNA here is from genome assembly GCF_019232065.1 of Centrocercus urophasianus. Classification (NCBI taxonomy): domain Eukaryota; kingdom Metazoa; phylum Chordata; class Aves; order Galliformes; family Phasianidae; genus Centrocercus; species Centrocercus urophasianus. The sequence goes on from NW_024884966.1 coordinate 1,704,627, forward strand.
TGGCCACCGGGACACCCAGGTTTTTCTCTGCAGAGCTCCTCTCCAGCAGCTCAGCTCCTAACCTGTACTGATGCATGTGGTTATTCCTCCCCAGGTGTAAGACCCTGCACTTGCTCTTGTGGAACCTTATTAGGTTCTTCTCTGCCCAACTCTCTGCCTGCCCAGGTCTCTCTGCATGGCAGCACAGCATCTTTAGTGTATCAGCCACTCCTCTCAGCTTTGCATTATTATTTGCATTGGAAAGCAAACTTTCCAAAGGTGGACTCTATCCCTTCATCCAGATCATTCATGAAGTTGTTGAAGAAGACTGGACCCAGCACCGACCCCTGGGGATCACTAGTTTGGTCTCCAACTAGACTGTGCTGCTGATCACAGTTCCCTGAGCAATGCCAGGCAACCAGCTATCAAGGCACCTCACTTGTCTGCTCATCAATCCTGCACTTTCTAAGTTTCCTGACAAGAAGGTTGTGAGAGTGGCAGAAGCTGTGCTGTAGTCAAGGTACACAGCATCCACTGCTCCCCCTGCAATTACCAAGCCGTTCATGGCATCGTAGAATGCTGCCAGGTTGGTCAAGTACCATTTCCCGTTAGTGAATCTATGTTAATTTACTCCCAATCATCTTTTCTGCCACCTGCTAGGAGATGACTTTCAGAATAAGCTGTTCCATTCCCTTCCCAGGAATGGAGGTGAGACTGGCTGCCTGTAGTTTCCCAACTCTTCCTTCTTGCCCCTTTTGAAGTCTGCAGTGATATTGGCTTTCCTCCTGTCTTCAGGCACGTCTCCCACTCTCCATGACCTTTCGTAGATGATAGAGGGTAGTTTGAAAATCACTTCTGCCAGATCTCTCAGCACTCATGGAGGCATCCCATCAGCTCCCATGGATCTGTGTTCATCAAGTTTGATTAGTTGCTTTCCGACCAGATCTTTCTCAGCCAGATTCCTTTCTCCAAACTCTCTCTCTTGTTGTCCTTGACCTCCTTTGACAGATTTAATTCCAGGTGGGCCTTAGCCTTCATTGTTGCATCCTTACATGGCCTGACAACGTTCCTGTATTCCTCCCAAATGGCCAGACCCTTTTTCCACATTCTGTAATTTTTCTTCTTCTGTTTGAGTTTCTGGTAATCATAGAATCATGGAATGGCCTGGGTTGAAAAGGACCATAGTTTCAGTCCCCCCCCCCCATTGCCACCCTGCGCATATTTCTATCTTCTTTTTTTTAAAGTATATATTTTTCTGGAGAATTGAAATGCTTGCTGCCTTTTCTTACTGAACTAGAAATCCTGATGGTTTTGTGTGCTGTGACTTATTTGGTTGGACCAGAGCCACCTGAATGATGTGGTGGGATATTGTACCCAGGGTGGCTTATATTAGATTTTTGACCTATGTTGGGCTCCACTGTTGCATATCCTGTGGGATCATTCCACAGGGAAGCAACGGAAAAAGGAGTTTTGCAGAAAAGGCCCTGGGGTCTTGGTGGACATCAAGTTGGTTATGTGCTGGCAAATGACCTGATGGCAAAGAAGTCCAGTGGTATCCTGGGTTGCATTGGGCACAGCTTTATCACTGAGGTGAGGAAGGTGATCCTCCTCCTCTGCCCAGCCCTGGTGAGGCCTGTCTGGAGTACTGCATCCAGTTCAAGGCTCCACAGTACAATAAAGACAGGGAATTACTGGAACAAGAACAGTGAATGGCCTGAAAGATGTCTAAGGGCTTGGAGGATCTCACGTCAGTCACGTGAGAAGAGGTTGAGACAGCCGGGATTGTACAGCCTGGAGATAGGAAGGCCTGGGGGACTTTATCAAGGCCAATAAATATCTAAAAGGCAGAATGAAGGAAACAAATCCAGACTCTTCTCAGTGAAAGCACAACAGGCAGTGGGCACAAAGCAAATGCAAGAGGTTCAGCTTAAACATGAAAGTAACTTTCACACTCTGAGGGCAGTTGAGCACTGGCACAGGTTGCCCAGTGCAATTGTGGAGTCCCCATCTGTGGAGATGCTGTAAACCCAGCTGGATTCCAGTCTGAGCACCATGCTCGAGGTGACCCTGCGTGAGCAGGGGGTTGGAGCAGATATTCTCCAGAAGCACCTTCCAGCCTCAGTGATTCTGAGAAGTGTAGTATTGTTAGGATAGTGGTTAGAAATTGCATAATTTCAAGTTTTCTGCCTTCTCATCATTCTCTGTATTCATTCAATATCTACATTATCCTACAGACTTGTATCCAAAGAGCGTGAAAGCTCAATTATTTGAACTCTGGCTTAGGCCTGGGTTCACATGCACCCATTATAGTTAAAATCATGCTGTTACACATTTGCCTCTCTTCTAACTGTGTTAAGAACTGCACACAAAGCCTGCAGGCCGTATAGTTTCAATTAACCTAATTGATCACAGTGGCTGTGCTGCCAACCACCAAAGTGTTGATAGGACTTCACTGGAAGCTCAGCTATTCTGTCATCATCTGGTCTCAAAATGTAGTTAAGATGAGCCTCCTCTTTCAGAACTTTTATGAAATCTTAAATTCAATCCAATATACAAAGGGCTCAATTTGTTGTCATTTTCTGTTTGTCAAGTTTTGCCACTAAGTGGCTCACTGGGATATCCTGAACCTAATTTACATCAACTGAATAGTTTCTATCAAGACAGCAGAGGATATAACATAGCATCACTACCAGGGATTCACGGCCAACAGAAGAGTTTAGTCCTTTGCCCAGAGGACTCTGTGCTTCTGAAAAGATCAGAGGTGAGCATTTGCAACACTGGAAACTTGAAACTTGTTTTTCTGAGTAAGTTCCACAAGAGGCTGTTGTCCCAGTGGCTGGGTATGTCAGTTGCTTCAATACAACCCGATAACGTATCTCACGGCCTGCTCCTTGCTGAGGCGTATTTCTTATTTTAGCACCGAGTTAAAATGTTCATAACAAAGTAAAGCAGGGCTTGGTAAACAGTTATTTTATAGCTTCAAGGTTATTTTTGAGATATCTTTTATGGATGAAATATTTCAGAACGGATTTGGTTATCTGCTTGTCATTTCCTTCTAAAGAAAACTAAAAGGCATTAACACTTGTTTGTGAAGTTTCTAGGCCTGAGCTAGAATGTGAGCTAAATATGTCTGTTTGCCTTCCCCAGAAAACTGAGCAGAATAGTTTGACCTCAAGATTCTATCAATCTGAAATTCACTTTTTTTGGCGTGCAGCCCTATTAATTGTAGTTCCCTAAATACCAGTAATACCAGTCTTAGAACCATCAGAGGACAGTTGCTCAGAATAGCATTGTCTGAACTCTCAGGTGTGCTGCTCATCCCCAGAGGGCACATTGCTCCTCCAGAACCACATCCTGAAGCTGGACCAGGCTGCAGGGCCACCTACACACTGCTCACAGCAGAGACCCAGATGGCTGCAGCTGTGCCACTTGGCTTGTGTGGTAGGAGGGTACTGCTGATGCTCATTTAAACATTAAATACGTTTGAGAAAACAGCAGTATTTGGGGGTAACAAAGCATTGTAGGATGCGCTCACAACACAGGATGCAATCTGCTGTTTCAGCTGCTGTGCATCTCAGAAAGCTGCAGCAGTTCTCTGCATTGCCATTATACCATCAGCCTTTGGAGGTGTCAGGTTCTTGTCATCCGCCCTCTGAAAGAAAGGAGTATACTTTTCTGAACTGTTTCCTTTCCTATTTATGTGTTCCTGTTCAGAACAGTGGCATGTTGTGAACTGAGTGTCTCCTGTTTGCAACCAGAGACCTTTGCACCCCTGTTCCTAAGAGAGAACGTATGGATGTAAGCTGTCAGAGCTGGAGGGGTGGCTTGCAGGACACGTTCTGTTCAGAATAGTTGTCATTCAGTTTTACTGTAAGAACTGTTAACTAACAGACTGATTTGCATGACAACTGGGTTGACAGTTAAAGCCCAGTTCTTGAAAATCTTCATGATGAACCACTTCTTGATTTCAGAAAGTTCACGTGGCTTGCATGAATAAAATTACATATCTCATAATCACATCGTCGTTACATAATCAAATAAATTCTGCCATTTTATATGGTTAAACTGAAGCTCTCATTTTCCAAACAGCAGGTTTGGAATTCACCCTAGAAAATGCAGATCTGTAGAAGGAAAGTACAGAAATGTATCTCCTTGTAACAGGGCATTACTGGCTGCAAATGGAGACGGGGCTGAATAGCTCAGATTGAATCATGGAATCACAGAACAATAGAATAGCCTGGGTTGAAAAGGACCGCAGTGATCATCCTGCTCCAACCCCCTGCTGTGTGCAGGTCGCCAACCAGCAGCCCAGGCTGCCCAGAGCCACATCCAGCCTGGCCTTGAATGCCTGCAGGGATGGGGCATCCACAGCCTCCTTGGGCAACCTGTGCCAGTGCCTCACCACCCTCTGGGGGAAAAACTTCCTCCTAAAACAGAGGCATGTCTGTCATCTAGAATGACAAAGTATAATGGAGATGAACACATTTTCAATAATCAGAAAAGACTGTGATATCTCACTGTTAATTTAGGTAGAAGGTGTGATGAATTAAACAGCGCTGTAGTGAATTCTAGTAGAATCGTTGGAGTGCAAATTGAATATTCATTTGATTAAGGCCAGTATATGAAGAATTCATGCTATTTTATACTGAGAATACTGTTTTCAGGCTATTTTTCCTTATCTCAGTACTCATTAGTGATCATAAAAGTGTTTTTTGGTATCTCTTGTACTTCCAAATTTCCTTACCACTTCTATAGTCACATTTTATTCTTCATGTAAAGATATTTTCTTTCCATTCTCAATGAATGACAAATACAAAAGCAGATGTTAAAAGGAGGGTAGAAGAGGAGCTGGAACTTACTATATCAAAAATATTACTAAATTTGCTAAAAGAAGTAAAAGAAATACTAAGATTTTTTTTCTTTCTCAATTACAGCTATAAGAGATCTCACTCATAACCATTCTTAGTAAAACTATTTGAAGGTAAAAGTTGGTCATTCTGCTTTTGTTCCTTTTTATCTTGTGTTAAATTAACAGTAGCTATTTGGAAACTCCAAATAGAATATTTTAAATATTATTTTCAAAATTTTTAGTTGCGAAAAGCACCGTGCTGTGTTATTCCATCCCATTCTCATGTGTCAAGAGCTCCATAGAAAACAAACAAAAAAAGCCTTTTAGATGTATGCTTAATAGCATTCAGATTCAGTGTAATGAACACAGACATCTACTTGCAAAGCAAAAACCCAAATCTCATCTAGCACTTGATCTAGCAGCTGGCAGCCCTGCCTGTGGCAGTGGGTTGGAACTTGATGATCCCTGAGGTCCCTTCCAACTCAAGACAATCTGTGATTCTGTAATTCCACGATTTATGATTCTATGACATGCATATACATACAGAAGAAGATAGCACTCAGAAGTTTCAATTAACTGGTGGATTTGGAACTTCATGATACTGTTGGAGATTTCTGTTGTTTTCCTTCACGTCTGTTAACATCTTGCCCAAAGGCTCTTCATGGGAATTTGAAACCTCCTTGAGCTAATATTCATGCTGTCTGAATGCAGGTCTCATTTTAGATGTGCGAGGCGGATTACAGTGCCTGTTTTAGTCAAGAACCATGACAGAGGAGTATAATTAGACAGAAGTGGTGAAAGTGATCAAGAGGGACGTGTCAGTGCTGTTGGTACACATCACTGCCTCAAGCTGGTGCAAAAATTACCTAAAGAAAATAAAGAGAGTAAGTGTGTGAAGGCTAAATTACTGCTTGCCTTGGAGAAAAGGAGTGGGTAAGTAGGAAGTAGGTCTCCTAAGTGGAGGTCCTAATGGGGTGAAAAGTGGAAGGTGAGGAGAGGATAAAGCTGTGAATGCTATAGAAAGCCATTGTTTCAAGGACATGGTTTTGGACTTTGTGATTTTAAGGTCTTTTCCAACCTGAGTGATTCTGTGATTCTAAGGATACACGACTGACCAAGTGGAAATTACCTAAATAAACCACAGCAAATAGGCTTTGCCTGCACCCATGAGTTTTGGTAATAAAGCCACCCTTATGTGTCTTGGTGAAGGTTGTAGAGGTGGCAGCTGTTTCAGTAAAAGAAATTTCTGATAGAACGGATCGTTTAGGTTTTGTTGCTCATGGACTCTGCTGATGTGAACGAAACTCACTAAACACACAGACATAACCGTTCTTATTTATATGCATAATATAAATTTCACATTGTATAATAGCTGTAAGACAATCCAGAGCATTTCCGGGGGATTACTGCACATCTCGGGTAGTTGAAGTCATTCAGCCTTTTGGCTTCATGCCTTAAAGCACTACCAGAGACATGTTATAATCGTCCAGAAATGCACTGCCTGTTGCAAATTACAGCTTAAGCCAAAATGTTCAATACATTACACATATACCCAAAGTATACAATTTAACCAGGTAGTGTGATGTACATGCTTTAAAAAAATTCTAAGTATGGAAGTGTTCAATATGTTTTTCCACAAGCTGGTAAGAATTTTCCTAGCCATCCAGAACCACTCCAGAAAGTCTTTCCAAGTTTGCAGTTTGTCATTGTCTTCTCTGTTTTATCTCATTTTCGTAATCCTTGACTTTTCTCTCTTTTCCCATTTTTTTAGCTCTTTATTTTGTGATTTTGCCATATCTGAATGGGTTACTTAGGCTCTTTGTGGGATCCCTGAAGAATCCCATATGCTTTCAGGTATTCAAACGTGAGATAGAATTACAGCAATTGGGTGTACTGGATGTCACAAGTAGTATTCAAGACTGAACAGAGAAAACTGAAGGAGGACAATCACTAAAATTCTAGCACAGTCACTACTTTATCTCTCCACAGGCAGTTTTTCCCATGGTGGATCTGTACTTATCTAAATATTCATATAAATACCAGTTTTTCTACCCAGGCCATTCTATGATTCTGTGATTAAGTGTCACCATTTCCTTGTCTCATTTTGTATGGGATATCTCTGTGGGGTCTCCTGCTTACCTTCTGCATTTTTCTGCTTTTCACTTGCTCTGTAACCTGCACTGTGCTCTCTCACCCCAGTGAACAGGCATGGCAGCCTGATGCTCTCATTGATTCTGTTGTTATCAGCCCTGGGATTGTTTGCTGAACGAAGAAAGAGATTTCCAACAAGAAGGGCTGAAGATGAGGGCAGCCACGCACACCTTGTGTTGTTTCTTTTTCCCAGCCTACTTGTTTTTGTCAGATAGAATGACAAGCAGAAAGCAAATTACAATGTTTTCAGATATTAACTGTAATATTATGTCTTCTTCCTTGTGGGCAGTTCAACTCCAAATGGCAGGCTGCCCATCGTAATGCACAAGGACACTGCTTTGCTGGGAGGCTGTGTCAGATAAAGCAGTTGGATTTTCTAAAAGTGGAGATTTTTTTTTCTCCTCCTCGAGTGGAACGAGACCTTATCAGCACGTAAACACCGCCTGAATGGCAACATAGATACCTGTTTTGCCTCATGTTCTGCTTCTTCAACAAAGCTTATTTCTCATCTGGCTATTAAAATGATAGCTTTCAAGTTAGAAAGTATGCTTGTTTGTGCTGCAGTTATTAAAGTCTCAATTAGGACGCTCTGCTTGCTATCTGGGCTGAAGTTTCAAGAGGATTCTGAGGATCTGCCTGCATGCAGCTCTGTCTGTAGCAACAGATTAACTGTGTCTGTGCTCTCTGACACTAACGTGCACTGAATGGTCCTTGTCTATAGTAACCCATTTTCTTATCCTCCAAAACAGGGTGGCTGTCTCTCAACTACCTCCTTCAAGTGGCTGTGGCCTCTGTGTATCTCTGAGCTTCTGTCCCTGCTGTGAGGAGCAGAGTTTGCCTGGGCAGTTCAGGTGTGAAGGGAATTTCCAGGGCCCAGGGATGTTCCCTGACACTCTTTTAGCTTGACATTGAGTCTTAATGCCTTAGGCTGCTCTGAATGCTGAGATCTTACACCTTGGCCTTCAGAACAGCCAAATGCTCATATGTGCTGTCTGACCTGGAAAAATAGGTCCCTCCACAGCCTGTGGCTTGGACAGGTACACTCCTTGCTGGGTAAAGAACTGCAGGGTCAGGCCCAGAGTGTGGTGGTGAATGGAGTTCCATCCAGCTGGAGGCTGGTCGTAAGTGGTGTTCCCCAAGGATTGGTATACTGGGTCCTGTTCTGTTTAGTATCTTGTTTGATGACCTGAATGAAAGGATTAATTGCACCCTCGGTAAATTTGCAGATGATACCAAGTTGGCAGGAAGGGTCAGCCTGCCTGGGGGTAGATAGGTCCTAACAGAGGAACCTGGACATGATCATGTTAGATCCCTTTCAACAGAATTCAGTGTCTGATGCGTTGTTTCATAGGATGATCATTAATAATATTAAAAATTGAAATAGGTCTGGTATTAAATGTGGAGGTTGGTGGCCCTGCCGGCGGCGGGGGGGGGAGGGAGTTGGAGCTTCGTGATTCTTGAGGTCCCTTCCAGCCCGGGCCATTCTGTGATTCTGTGATAGTAAGAAGTGGTAATAAGGAAAATATAGTCTCTGGTATACCCCGATGTGCTCTGTACGTTTACTCTATGTTATCAATATATGCATATTTTTACTCTGTATTTTTGTTATATGTCATCGATAGTCAGAAATCTGTTCTAGAGCTTCTGCCGGGTTTGGATTGGGGCTCTGGACATCTTTTGCCTGTATCTTATATACCTGTAAGGTTTTTGCACAGTCCTTCTGTGTTCTGTGTCTCTATAATGAAATCACAGTGCTTGGTGTGTGACATCAAAGGCTGTTGCTGGGAGAATGAGCATAATTTAGCAAACAATGACCACATTGTATGTGTAAGCAGGGAAAGAGAAGGCAAGTTATAAAACAGAACCTTTTTTATTTATACAGCAATGTTTTAATAACCAGCAGATTTTTCGAAAAGGGCTGGAAAAATAGTTAAAAGATAAATGTACTTACGTTTCAATGTTGTGATTTTTTGACAAGTACAAAAGTTCATTTCTGCATATTAAAATAAAAAATGCCCTTGGATTTCAGGTGGGATCCTGAGAGAGCTATTGCCATGCCCAACCAATGCTTATGGTGCGATAGCTGTACTACAAAGGGCTCCTGTGTATTTCGGGAGTCAGGATATAGCACTCTTCTGACAGAAAATGCCCTGTAATGAAGGTGAAGCTTAGACATTATTTATTCCAAATACAGGATCTTTCCATCTGCGAGTTTATAGAGGCTGAGAAATTGTTGAATTTGGAGATTTGCAAATACAAATTACAAGCTTGACTCTGAAAATATTCCCTCCTGGAAAACAAGTCCCAGTCCCTCCTGCGAGCATTATCCTTGTGCACATTCGATTGGTACAGAAGGCATTTCTAACACGGGTGGCTTTGCTCATAAAGACCCGGCACCACCCTCTTCTGGAACGAAGCAACTAAAACATTTCAGTCCTATCCTTGGGTTCATCTAGAAAACAGACTTTCACTTGTGTTGCATTATGGGGAGTATTTTTGCATCTCTTACCGGGTCCACTTCTTAGGCAGCAGCAGGTTAAAGTTAGAGCTGTGCATACTTTGAGAAGCCCCAGTCCAAATTAAGCCTGGCACGCCTCCAGAAATGGCTGGAGCTGGCAAATTTAAATCATTTTCAAGTTGGGGTTGTTTTTTGCTGGGCTTTATGTCATCACTTATGAGTTAAAACTGAGGAAAAACCTGTTTGGAACCAATTTAACCTCTTTTTGCCTCCTGCCTTGGTGTAGAGTCTTTCTTCTGTACGTGTGACTTCTTTGCTGAGAACTAACCACTGATGGGATTATCCAATGTGTCGAGTCTGCAGAATTGCCCATCTCGTAAAGCACAGGATTTTGAAACTTTTGTTTTGAACATTAATAAGGCATCAATAGCTGAATTATCTTAAAACAAAGCAAACAAACGAAAAAAAAACCTGATTTTTAAAGCATTTTCAAGTAAACAAATGATTTTTCTGCATCGTGGTTTCAAGCAATTCAGGTGTTAAATGATAATTTTAAAGTTGACTGGCATTACTAATACGCTAGGAAGTGCTATGCTTCTGGATTAGGATCCATAGCAGATAACAGTTTTCCTCCCTTTTATTTTTTGTGGGTAACTCCCGTGCTGGGGAAATGATTCATACATAATGAGTTCATGGGTGAAATCACTCTTAAGCCTCAAATCAAAAAATACCTAATGGTTATACAACTTCCCATATGAGGACACCTATCATGAAGTGACCTGAGAGGCTGTGGAGAACATGGGCTGTGATTGTATAATGGGCATCTGAGGAAACGAGTTTATTGCAGTAAAAAGTAGGTGCCTGGTTAGGACCTGACCTTTGCAAGAACTGTCCAAACATTTACTCTCTCTCACAACACCCTCATGAAGTAGAGAATAAATATTATCTCAATGTTATGGAACAAGAAGGGGAGCACTAAGAGGGTCTGGATTAAAAGTCAGGAATCTGTGGCATGCAGTTGCTTGCTTAATCCATTAGGCCACGGTGTTTGGGCTGCCAATAATCCTGTGCTCTATAAACTGGACAAAACCTTTAAAATACCAATTAGTTTAAATAGGCAGGAGTTCAGTTCTCCTTGCTAAAAACAGCCATTGCATGTCACGATAGCCAAACTTGGAGAATTTTTTTCACCTCTATCTTCAATAAGGTTTGCTCTTGAAGATAGCAATGTATCAAAGCCCTTTTTCTGGAGGTAAGGAGCTCAGAAAAAAAGGGATGGTATTTCCACCCCTTTATTAATCTGTTTATAGTTTTCAGTTGAAGGAAGGCAGATTGAGGTTGGATGTCAGGGGGAAGTTGTGTGCTTTGAGAGTGGTGAGGTGCTGTAACAGCTGCCCAGAGAGGCTGTGATGCCCCGTCCATCCCTGGAGGTGTTCAAGGCCAGGTTGGATGGGGCCCTGGGCAGCCTGGGCTGCTGTGAAATGGGGAGGTTGGTGGCCCTGCATGGCACAGGGGGGTTGGAGCTTCGTGATCCTTGAGGTCCCTTCCAACCCAGGCCATTCTATGATTCTGTGATTCCATTTGAAACAGCTTTCCATCCTGAAAATGTCCAAATGGCCAGCATGCCATTTCTGTATCTGAATCTAATTTTGGCAGCTCCACTGGTAGGCTTGCTTGCTAGAGGTGGTGATATCCTCATGGGGCCACAGCAGTACTGTAAAACTAGCAGTAACAGTATGATGTTGAGAAACATTAAATTTGATAGCCAAAATGAGAAGAAATAGTATTTTGCCAGTGTACATTGTGGTGAAATTTATTTGAGGTGGAAGAAAAGAGTGATTCATGTTGTTCCTGACTAATGCTGTTATGGTCTGTGCTGCGTGTACAGAGATATGTGTATGTATACTTATATGTAAACTTCATCTTTAGGACAATGTATGCCAAAAATCTCTCCCATTTGAAACCAAATGTCATTTCAGCATCTGTATAAATAGCAGTCTCCCATTGCTTTTCTGTGGACTCTGTTGACATGCTTAGCTGTTAAATAATCATTACTTTAGCCTTAAATTACCATAGCACAATGTTAGGGAAGCAGTGCTGCACATGTAATTTATCTTGGTGAAGGGTTCTATCGCGTTTGCCTGCAATAAGTTTACAAATGTTTTGTACAGAACAAAATGTATGGAGCATGAGTACATACTTCCATGATTTACAGCAGTTCCCTGTGAAGGGCTGTCACCTACTAGTCGAAATGAGGCTGGAAGGCTCTGTAGAAATGGCAAAGGCTACGACCGTTGTCTATTCCAAACTGCAGTGGAGCTGAAATGATACAGGACAAGAGGGCAAATGCTGAGAACTGGAAAAACAGAAAAACAGAGCAGCATGAAATGTCAAACCACATTTTTTAAGGCGCTTTTTACTATATTTCCATAAATGCATGAGGGAATTATGTTGCAAATACTTGAAACTGTTTATTTTCATTTTTGGCTTGATTTTCTAGCATTGAAAAAACCATGTCTAATGATCTTGAGCATTCTTAAAGAAAAAAAAAAAAATTATATTTTACATAATGGTTTGCATGTGTGAGTTCCCTCTGGCAGGAGCACTGTAATTAGCCTGTCGTCTCTTCAAGAAGAGACTATCTGTCTTAAAGATGCAACAGCAAGTCTTGGCTGCTAGAGCTAGCAGCAGAAGGCTGTGATTTTGTTAGAAGATAAACATGATCCCTTTTCACTTATTCATCTTTCTCTCTTCCTGCTTCTTTGGCTCAAAGCTGGCCTGGAGAAGCAAGGACAGCTGAGTACAAACAGTTTTCTTCCTTCCTCGTTCAGCAAACCATGGCGAAAGATCTTGGCTTCTTGACATCAAAAACTTTGCTTCAACTCAACTTGGAGCTGTTTGGGCAGCCTTTCAAAACTCAAAAGGTACAATAAAAGGGGACTGAACTTCCTGTTTTACTCATAAAGTAGCAGATTCAGCTAAGGCACGTTTTCCTTTGGGATTGTCTATATACTGCCCAAGAGAGTCGAGGATGTGGAATATTATTTCTTTGCACAACTTTATTGAAGCTATTAAAAGACAATCAACTAGAACTAGGGTGGTGGCAGACAGCGTTGTGTGTTTCAGCCTTTTGCGGTCTTGTTACTAAAGGAGAGTAATTTTGGTAGAAAGACTGCTGCTTTTGGGTAGCCATGTGTGCCCTTGATCAGAGCAGGGGGAAGGAGAGAAGGAAAACTTAAAACCACCACAGAGTCAGAAAAATGTAACTGGTTTGAGCTGGCATCGCAGCGCTGGTGTGTGTTAACTCTTGGTATTATCATGCCTGAGGTTTCGTTTCCAGCATGGACAGTGAGAGCTGTAATACAGGAGGTGATCGCACGTGGCATCTTTCCAGACCCAACTGGTTGCATTAGCAGGGACTGTGTGAGAAGGTGAGGTTTCCAGTGGGGACTGCAGTATATCAGATTTCCTTCTGAAGTCTGCCATGTACGCGTGTCCACCAGAGAATGTGTTGATCTGTTACTGAAAACTAACTGCAGGCAAGGATGTTTCTCCATGGATAACGACATATGGACCAGGTTCCTTAAAGATACCAGTCTTCAAATTCTTCGACCTGTGCCATGTCCATTTATTCTTGCTCTTGCTTTGTGATCCTTCTGCTTGGTGCTGTCCTTCTGTCCCTCTTTTGTGTTGCATGGTTTGTCTGAACGGTATAATTTTCTTTTCTTATTCCTTACAACCTTTCTCTCTCCACCCCTCTGCTTTCTTGATACTTTCCTTTGCCAAATAGTCAGAGATTTTCTCAATTCTCAGTTCCTATGTAAGCTGTAATTTTGTTCTATTATGAGTGAGCGCTGCTACTGCAGGCCTGGAACTGATTACTGCTTGCATTTATCCGGCATCACCAGCCAAAGAGTCAAAGACCAAAGTGACTTCTGGGAACCTACAAAAGCTTTAAAAATTACCTTGTTATTCTTTTCAGATCCCCCCATTTGATGAGAACTTCTTTTTCTTTCACTTGTACCCGGAACTCAAAAATCAAAGTTATCTTTTTAAATGTTCTTATTGGTGACACTCCTCAAAGTCCAAAACCCAAAATCTCATTTAAAATTAGCCCCTATTTGCAGTCTTGGACATCTCAAAAAGTCATTGATCAGATGTTCATGAACTCTGTCTGCTCTTTTCTGAAGCGTATTTCAAAATCCTGCATTCACAGACCTTTGCTGGGAGGCTCAGAGCAAAGCTTCTGTGAGTTCTGTGCTGTGTCTTGGCCCCGATTGGAAGGATTGCTCCCTGCTGTTCCTTTTAGGAATATTTCAGTACTTCAGTGCTCATCCCAGAGAGAAGAAATAGCATAAATAAATAAACAAATAAACGATCCATTTAAAAGTTGGAAATTGTGGATGGAGAAAGGGAAATTTGTTGAAAGCATTAAGGAGAAGTTTGTGCTCCTCTGAATTTACATGTGAAAATGTCTAGTTTTCCACTTTATAAAAGTTGCATGCTACTACTCTGTTCTGCAAGATGGGATAATTTAGATCTGTGTTGTAGAAGAGGTTGTCCTGGACGGTCTGGTAGCTCTTCTGCCTTTCAGCTCCTGGCAATGACTGCATACAGGAAGTCTCATTTGAGAGAGGGAGAAAACCATCATGAGCTGAGACGGAAATAGTTCTAACTTTTGCTGTGTCAGTGCCTTCCCTGCAGAGCTCTGTTTCTGTAATAAATCTTGGTTTGCCTTGAAACTCCCATGCATTGACCTTTCTACTCTCCAGGAAGTCTCCTCAGCAAAAACAATAAATATATGTATTTTGAAGTGACCACTGATCTAGCCATCTTCTTGCTACTCTTCGCTCCCTTCTTGGTAGTTTTGGTCCCACACGGAAACATTTATTTCTGAGAATGGCACTGCTGGTCTGGCAGATTTCAAAGCCACAATAAAAACAACTTTCAGTGATGTTGTTTGGAATGACATGTCTCATTTTAAGCCTTCTCCATGCTTAGCTTATCTCTGGCCTGGGTAAATGGGTGTGAGTTCTGAAGTTGTCTCCCTGTTCTTTCTCCCTTGGCCAGTATTTGGAAGTTACTGATAGGAAACAATAAATGGAGTCCATTATCCTCATAGTCCCTAAAATATCGTGAAAAAGCCATTCATTGGTCTTGAATGTTCTGCTATTTCTTAGTTTGGATTTGTTGTCCTTTCTCCATCTCAGTGTCTCCCCATATCTCTTCCC